>NW_021822736.1:186058-228165 GCF_901001165.1 Salmo trutta
AGAGCGAGAGAGGACAGAGAGGAGAGAAGGAGGAGAGAGAGAGAGAGAGAGAGAGAGAGAGACTCTTTATCAGCCCGTACCCGACCGGCCAGTGGGCTCGAGCAGCCTGACCATCTGCCAGGTAGACTGCTGGAGGGGGAGGAAGCCCCGGTTTCCCTCGAGGCCTGCTTATAGCCGCACCGTAAACGAGAAAATATGTTTTAATTAGGGAGAATCAGGTTCACGCTTCCGCGCGAACCCTGATGAATCGGCCAGGCAGCCCAGGCAGGCTGAGGCTCCAGCTCAGAACAGAACCTGGGAATGACACACAAAGGGCTTCTAATGGTTCGGAGGCGAGGCCCATGCCGTTCACTCATTACAACACCGTTCAGTTCCATTTAGTCTATATCAATAGTGACTGGTTTAGGCACACTGGTTCGTTGTCCAAGACAGTCTGGGTAGTCTATTGTAAGGGTCTTGTCTATTTATATACAGCCTAAAGTTTGTAAGTGTCCACAGTGTTATTTCCAGAGTCCTAGTAGACCTGCTCCCTTCGCATTGGGATAATATTTTCTGGGTATAAATGTGTTAGTCCTGTATACGCAACGGAGCCAGAGGGACAGATGATATTGAAGCGTAATGAAATATTCCCTGACAATTTAGCCCTAATTATTTCCCAAAGCTTGTTGACATAAAAAAAACAAATGTTGTAAATGTATTAACAGATCAGCGCGAGATGAAACACGCTGCTGGGTTGAGTGGTTGAGAGAGTGAGCCGCGAGGTGAGGGGAATAAATAACCTATCATATGGCAGATAATTACTTATCAATTAAAGCCGTTATCCTGGCTAATTAGCTCAATTAAATTCACCCAATTTAAACCTTAATTAGAGGAAGCGGGGCTTGACACTGTGGGTAACGTTAGAGCGCCTCCTAGCGGTGGTGTTAGGCCTTGCGTTGCATTAACTATTCTGATGGGGAGATGATTTTCATAAGGACGTGTTTATGGGGACCTTAAGTTGTAGCCTTGGGGCCATATAGTGTGTGTGTGTGTGTGTGTGTGTGTGTGTGTGTGTGTGTGTGTGTGTGTGCCAATTGCCTTTTCATACATCCAGCATCTTAACGTGCACTCGCTGGGGTCTCATACGCGGCAAGGGACATTTTGCTGACACGCAAAACAATTTGGGACCGTATTAACAGTGGACTAATGAAAAAAATACTGACATATTGAGTGTATTTTTCCTTTAATGAACTAACTTTAGAACGCTGTTCCCTAAAAACAAAGCTTCTAGCTCTCAGGCGCGCGGCACAAGCCTTCCCGTTCAGAATGAGTTAATTAATATTGGCTCTTGTTTAGTGTAGTTAATCAACGGTTTAAATTATTCACTTCAGGGACCAGGCTCCCAAATCGGTTTAAATTATTCCCAGAACATTGTCCTCCCATTTCCCCGCTCTGATCCTTCTCTGATGGGGACCCTGTCACCCCCCCCCCCCCCCCACACACACACGCAGCCCAGCCTCTCCATCTGTCCTTCTTTGTCCCCCTCGAGGCCTGTGTGTGTTTTAGCTCATTGTCTGACACACACTTATTGACACCTTTTTAATTCATCGCTTCTGTCGGCCTCGCGCCGTACCCCACTACACACACCAATATCTTCTGTCCCA
Organism: Salmo trutta; assembly: GCF_901001165.1. NCBI lineage: Eukaryota > Metazoa > Chordata > Actinopteri > Salmoniformes > Salmonidae > Salmo > Salmo trutta. Next base: position 187,702 of record NW_021822736.1, read on the forward strand.
TTACCCCGGTTGAGAGGCGCGAGGCTGGTTAATTTAAACAAAGACAGCCGATATCTGATCCCCCTCTCTCTCTCACACACACACACACACACACACACACACACATTTCTCTCTCTATATTTCTCTATTTTTTTCTCTCTCCCCCCATCTAAACACACACACATGCGTGCATGGAACGTCACTTGCCGGTTTGGCATCTCAGGCTGGCCCATGGGCCAGAAAGGGGATGAATTAGCATTAAAAGCCCACACCGTGAAATTCGGTTATAATTGCATGGAGGGGGCTGTCTATGTAGAACAGAGCATATGTGCAGTGAATCGCGTTGGGATAACTTTGTGATATGTTAACACGGAATACACGGCGACAGATTGCAATTATCCCGCTATTGTAATTGTCAGAGTCAATTCTGTGGAAGGAGGGAGAATGCAATCCACGCGCTGTAGAACGTGGAAGAGCCAACGATCAGACTCTGGACACCACAACGTCACAGACAGACTTCGAGCTCCGTGGAGGATGTCAAATGAAAGCTTTATTAAATACACGTAATTAACAGATTGACAATCACACAGTTCGTGAGTTCGTGTCAGGTGAATTGACGAGCAGGGCCTATTAAAAAATAATCAATTTCTTCAGGTTGTTGAGGCAGGCCTAATTATAGTAACCAAGGTTATTACGCCATCGAAAATGGAATATGATAAATAGGTTGATATGTTTGACAGTAGTCTAGGATATATATATATATAAAAATACCATCTATTTTTTACCTCTATAAATATGTCAACACGTCAATTCTTCGGTTTTGATCGTGAAACGAAGAGTAGGCTGAAACTACATGATAATGATGTATGTGTAACAGTGTAGGTTCCGTGCCTCTCTTCGCCACAACCCGGGCTCGAACCAGGGACCCTTGAACACATCAACAACTGACACCCACGAAGCATCGTTACCCATCGCGCCAGAGCGAGTGACGTCACTGATTGAAATGCTATTGGCGCGCACCACCGCTAACTAACTAGCCATTTCACATCGGTTACATATGGATAAAAATTAGATCATTAGACCTGACACACACACACACACACACGCACGCACACGCGCACGCACGCACACACACACACGAATTGATAGGCTAGATAGAGAGACCTTTCCTCCATCAACTGAACAAATAAATAGATACATTAAAACACGTCAAAAGCACTTATCGTTGTGGAGAGATTGTTTCCCGTTGTTAAACCTCTCCAGTGTCTGGGTAAAGTGGGGGATCTAGTTTATAGCCCAGTGGCTGGGTGGGTGGTAGCTGCTTCTGAGTGCTTTATTGGGCACTTTGGGAGCTATTCAAATATTACAAAGTTGTGTTTATGGTCGGTGTTATTGGTGTGGGTGCTTTGTGTTGTTAGTCATATGATGATTATGGAAATGAATCCATCCATTCTCTTCTTCTCTGAGAGTGAACGGTGTGGTTTGAATAAAACCTATTTCGAAGATAAGAAGGGTTGCGACAAGAGTATTCTAATGTCCCATACCTCTTTGCATAATGGAAGAATTCTAAACTAAGAAACCAGCAATGCTAGTTAGCAACGGCGCTGGTCCATGAATCTGTTTATTTTCTAAAGCTTCCAATTGGAATCATTACTTGCCCTCCTAACCTGGGTCTCTTCGACCTGGGAAGAAACAAAGCTGGTTTCGTTCTAGAACGTAAACCGGAGCTCTGGCGCCCTCTCCAGGTAGATCGAGCACCCTGCAGTCTGATTCTCACAACACACTACTGTAAGATTGGCCAACTACAAACACAGAGAAGTTCAAGAAAGCTTTATTGGCCTTTGAGTAAACAATTGAATCTAAACCATCTTTTCCATCTTCATCTTGATGGTGCATGCCACCAGCAAGCTATAAAGTAGAGACTACGGGTTTTCATTGATTTGAAAATCGGCTATTCCTCGGGATAGCATACACTGTGCAGAATGAATGAAAATGATGGAAAACGGGATTATTTTTGACACTCCTAAATTCCTGATATGAAAGCGTGTTGTGTGCAATTGGAGCAGCAGCTTCTGTCTCAGAGCAATATGACATCGTTGGATTATGTAAATGATGTTGGAAGTTAAAAGCCTTCTGAACATTTTCCCCTATACATGATATACACTCACATTCTGAACATCTTCCCCTATACATGATATACACTCACATTCTGAACATCTTCCCCTATACAGGATATACACTCACATTCTGAACATCTTCCCCTATACAGGATATACACTCACATTCTGAACATCTTCCCCTATACATGATATACACTCACATTCTGAACATCTTCCCCTATACAGGATATACACTCACCAGCCAGTTTATTAGGTACATGAAAATGGATCCCCCCTACAGACAGTGAGACATGTGGCCTTGGCTTGCTATATAAAGCAGGCAGACAGGCATCAAGGCATTCAGTTACTGTTTGATTGAATGTTAAAATGGGCAGAATAAGTGATCTAAACGACTGAGCGTGGTATGATCGTCAGTGCCAGCCGCACCAGATCCAGTACCTCAGAAACGTTCCCCAACACAACACATTTTAATCCTTCTAAAGTTCCCCAACACATCACATTCTAATCCTTCTAAAGTTCCCCAACACATCACATTCTAATCATTCTAAAGTTCCCCAACACATCACATTCTAATCCTTCTAAAGTTCCCCAACACATCACATTCTAATCCTTCTAAAGTTCCCCAACACATCACATTCTAATCCTTCTAAAGTTCCCCAACACATCACATTCTAATCCTTCTAAAGTTCCCCAACACATCACATTCTAATCCTTCTAAAGTTCCCCAACACATCACATTCTAATCATTCTAAAGTTCCCCAACACATCACATTCTAATCATTCTAAAGTTCCCCAACACATCACATTCTAATCATTCTAAAGTTCCCCAACACATCACATTCTAATCCTTCTAAAGTTCCCCAACACATCACATTCTAATCCTTCTAAAGTTCCCCAACACATCACATTCTAATCCTTCTAAAGTTCCCCAACACATCACATTCTAATCATTCTAAAGTTCCCCAACACATCACATTCTAAAGTTCCCTAACACATCACATTCTAATCATTCTAAAGTTCCCCAACACATCACATTCTAATCATTCTAAAGTTCCCCAACAAATCACATTCTAAAGTTCCCCAACACATCACATTCTAATCATTCTAAAGTTCCACAGTTCCCCAACACATCACATTCTAATCTTTTTAAAGACTCTGGATGATTCACAAGAGTCAAATAATTCACATGAACAAAAATGATATATATTCAGTACATTTTATTGAAAGAAATAACATTTGACATCTCTCAGGTGAAGGTTCTCGTTTCTACAGATGCTGCAGGTGCAGGATTACAGAAGTGCAGTTAACACACACATGCGTGTTAAAATGACAGGTCACACTGACCAATTACGCACGGATGTCACGTTGTAGTGTTAAAAATTGGTTCGGCAAATACACCAGCTTCCAGCTCTGGTGCTGCTGCGGTAATCAGGTCTGTCTGGCTGTGGCAGGGCTGAGCCAGAGGCGGATCCAGCCTTTCATCACTTATTTAGGGCCAGATGATGGGCGATGTTCAGTGGGATGACCTGTCTGTGGAAGTCTAAACCCCTCAGACTCCTTACTGCTTAGTTCATTGCTTCTCTTTCATGGTGGATCGAGCGATGATGAGGGTTTTTATGTGAACGTTTATACCTGCTAATATTAACTTGGTTGGATTGCGCTGTAATTTAGAATAGAGTCATTATATTATATTAACAAATAAAGTTATTATGGCTAAAGGTTCTAATGTAGTGCAACGTAATAACGTTCATGTTTTATTTCAGGAAAAACTTTTTTTTTTATATTACTGAAACATTTTTCACCACATAACATTTAACTATGTAACCTAATGGAATAAAAAAAAAGTTTAAAGTTGGGGGTGTAGATTAGAATAAACATTCCAATTAAAGTGAAATTTGAAGTGTTTTTCCTCAGATTTATTCATTAGTTTCATCTGATGCAATCATCATCTGACATCTGTAATTTATATTAATTGGAAAAATAACAAGTTCCCCAGGAAGTAAGAAACAATTTCATTTTGATTTAGTTTAATTAGGAAAAGGCTAACATAAACGTCATATGCTTTTCGTATAGCTCAGAGCTCTGAGGTAAAACTGTTTACATCTAGTGTGTTTAGTTCACATTTAAAGCAAATAGGTTAATAGCAAAATGACAGTAAGATACACAACACATTATGAACCTTGACAGGTTTTAAGACGTTTAAATGGTTCAGTCAGAAATGATATTATGATAGTATTACCCAGACAAAGTCAGGAGATCATTCTCTCATTTCATTTTCTCTCAGACGAGCAGGCCTATATTACATCTCACTGCCTTTCTACTTTCTCTAGTGTCTCTGTTCTTTCTCTAGTGTCTCTGTTCTTTCTCTAGTGTCTCTGTTCTTTCTCTATTGTCTCTGTTCTTTCTCCTTTCTCTATTGTCTCTGTTCTTTCTCTATTGTCTCTGTTCTTTCTCCTTTCTCTATTGTCTCTGTTCTTTCTCTAATGTCTCAGTTCTTTCTTCTTTCTCTAGTGTCTCTGTTCTTTCTCTAGTGTCTCTGTTCTTTCTCTATTGTCTCTGTTCTTTCTCCTTTCTCTAGTGTCTCTGTTCTTTCTCTAGTGTCTCTGTTCTTTCTCTAGTGTCTCTGTTCTTTCTCTATTGTCTCTGTTCTTTCTCCTTTCTCTATTGTCTCTGTTCTTTCTCTAATGTCTCTGTTCTTTCTCCTTTCTCTATTGTCTCTGTTCTTTCTCTAATGTCTCAGTTCTTTCTTCTTTCTCTATTGTCTCTGTTCTTTCTCTATTGTCTCTGTTCTTTCTCTATTGTCTCTGTTCTTTCTCCTTTCTCTATTGTCTCTGTTCTTTCTCTATTGTCTCTGTTCTTTCTCCTTTCTCTATTGTCTCTGTTCTTTCTCTATTGTCTCTGTTCTTTCTCTAATGTCTCTGTTCTTTCTCCTTTCTCTATTGTCTCTGTTCTTTCTCTAATGTCTCAGTTCTTTCTTCTTTCTCTATTGTCTCTGTTCTTTCTCTATTGTCTCTGTTCTTTCTCTATTGTCTCTGTTCTTTCTCCTTTCTCTATTGTCTCTGTCCTTTCTCTATTGTCTCTGTTCTTTCTCTATTGTCTCTGTTCTTTCTCTATTGTCTCTGTTCTTTCTCTATTGTCTCTGTTCTTTCTCCTTTCTACTTGTTTAAGTTCGTCATGCAATAGATTAAATTCTCTACATGAATATACAGCCTACAATTCCCCTCTCGGGACTCTATAGATCGCACATGGTCGCCTCATTCTGGCTCCTTTCTGTACATAGACGTGAAGAGGAAATTCAGCAACTCTTTGAGGACAGTGGAAGTTGATAAAATGGTTATTCATTGTACAGATCCTTGGTGAGGTAAGCTAAATGGTTGTTCATTGTTTAAAACCTAGGTAAGGACAGCTAAATGGTTGTTCATTGTTTAAAACCTAGGTAAGGACAGCTAAATGGTTGTTCATTGTTTAAAACCTAGGTAAGGACAGCTAAATGGTTGTTAATTGTTAAAATCCTAGGTAAGCTTGCCTCCCTATTAAGACACCACACTGCCTTGCAAAAGTATTCATCCCCCTTGGCGTTTTTCCTATTTTGTTGCATTACAACCTGTAATTTAAATGGATTTTTATTTGGATTTCATGTAATGGACATACACAAAATAGTCCAAAATGGTCAAGTGAAATGAAAAAAATACAATGTTTAAAAAAAAAAGAATAAAAAAATACACTTCCCTCACTAACTTTAAACATTAGCTATCTGAGCAGCTAACCGATCGCTGCAGCTGTACATAGTCCATCTGTAAATAGCCCACCCAATCTACCTACCTCATCCCCATATTGTTTTTATTTACTTTGCTGCTCTTTTGCACACCAGTATTTCTACTTGCACATCATCATCTGCTCATCATCATCTGCTCATCTATCCCTCCAGAGTTAATTTGCTGAATTGTAATTACTTCACTACTATGGCCTATTTATTGCCTTACCTCCTCATGCCATTTGCACACACTGTATATAGACTTTCTTTTTTTCTATTGTGTTATTGACTGTACGCTTGTTTATTCCATGTGTAACTCTGTGTTGTTGTTTCTGTCGAATTGCTTTGCTTTATCTTGGCCAGGTCTCAGTTGTATGAAAATGTATGAAATGTATGCATTCACTACTGTAAGTCGCTCTGGATAAGAGCGTCTGCTAAATGACTAAAATGTAAATGTTGTAAATGAGAACTCGTTCTCAATTAGCCTACCTGGTTAAATAAAGGTCAATTAAAAAATATATATAATAATTACATTCAGATGTCACATAATTAGTTAAATAAAGTCCAACTGTGTGCAATCTGTGTCACATGATCTGTCACATGATCTCAGTATATATATACACCTGTTCTGAAAGGCCCCAGAGTCTGCAACACCACTAAGCAAGGGGCACCACCAAGCAAGTGGCACCATGAAGACCAAGGAGCTCTCCAAACAGGTCAGGGACGAAGTTGTGGAAAAGTACAGATCAGGGTTGGGTTATAAAAAATATCTGAAACTTTGAACATCCCACAGAGCACCATTAAATCCATTATTAAAAAATTGATAGAATATGTCACAACAACAAACCTGCCAAGAGAGGGCCGCCCACCAAAACTCACAGACCAGACAAGGAGGGCATTAATCAGAGAGGCAACAAAGAGACCAAAGATAACCCAGAAGGAGCTGAAAAGCTCCACAGCGGAGATTGGAGTATCTGTCCATAGGACCACTTTAAGCCGTACACTACACAGAGCTGGGCTTTACGGAAGAGTGTCCAGAAATTTTTTTTTAAAGAAAAGAATAAGCAAACTCGTTTGGTGTTTGCCAAAAGGAATGTTGGAGACTCCCCAAACATATGGAAAAAGGTACTCTGGTCAGATGAGACAGAAATGTTGCTTTTTGGCCTACAAGGAAAACGCTATGTCTGGCGCAAACCCAACACCTCTCATCACCCCGAGAACACCATCCCCACAGTGAAGCATGGTGGTGGCAGCATCATGCTGTGGGGATGTTTTTCATCGGCAGGGACTGGGAAACCGGTCAGAATTGAAGGAATGATGGATGGCGCTAAATACAGGGAAATTCTTGAGGGAAACCTGTTTCAGTCTTCCAGAGATTTGAGGCTGGGACGGAGGCTCACCTTCCAGCAGGACAATGACCCTAAGCATTCTGCTAAAGCAACACTCGTGGTTTAAGGGGAAACATTTAAATGTCTTGGAAGGGCCTAGTCAAAGCCCAGACCTCAATCCAATTGAGAATCTGTGGTATGACTTAAAAATTGCTGTATACCAGCAGTACCCATCCTACTTGAAATGGCTGGAGCAGTTTTGCCTTGAAGAATGGGCAAAAATCCCAGTGGCTAGATGTGCCAAGCTTATAGAGACATACCCCAAGAGACTTGCAGCTGTAATTGCTGTAAAGGTGGCTCTACAAAGTATTGACTTTGGGGAGGGTGAATAGTTATGCACACTGAAGTTTTCCATTATTTTGTCTTATTTCTTGTTTGTTTCACAATAAAAAATATTTAGCATCTTCAAAGTGGGACGCATGTTGTGTAAATCAAATGATACAAACCCCCCAAAAATCGATTTTAATTCCAGGTTGTAAGGCAACAAAATAGGAAAATTCCAAAGGGGGTGAACACTTTCGCAAGCCACTGTATAGCATATAGGCCTTCAATTAGGTCATTTATAAGTGAATGTAGACCTCCCATTAAGTCATTTATAGGTGAATGTAGACCTTCAATTAGGTAATTTATAGGTGAATGTAGACCTTCAATTAGGTAATTTATAGGTGAATGTAGACCTCCCATTAAGTCATTTATAGGTGAATGTAGGCCTTCCATTAGGTCATTTATAGGTGAATGTAGACCTTCCATTAGGTCATTTATAGGTGAATGTAGACCTTCCATTAAGTCATTTATAGGTGAATGTAGACCTTCCATTAGGTCATTTATAGGTGAATGCAGACCTTCCATTAGGTCATTTATAGGTGAATGTAGACCTCCCATTAAGTCATTTATAGGTGAATGTAGACCTCCCATTAAGTCATTTATAGGTGAATGTAGACCTTCCATTAGGTCATTTATAGGTGAATGTAGACCTCCCATTAAGTCATTTATAGGTGAATGTAGACCTTCCATTAGGTCATTTATAGGTGAATGTAGACCTTCCATTAAGTCATTTATAGGTGAATGTAGACCTCCCATTAAGTCATTTATAGGTGAATGTAGACCTCCCATTAGGTCATTTATAGATGAATGTAGACCTTCCATTAGGTCATTTATAGGTGAATGTAGACCTTCCATTAGGTCATTTATAGGTGAATGTAGGCCTTCCATTAGGTCATTTATAGGTGAATGTAGACCTCCCATTAAGTCATTTATAGGTGAATGCAGACCTTCCATTAGGTCATTTATAGGTGAATGTAGGCCTTCCATTAGGTCATTTATAGGTGAATGTAGACCTCCCATTAAGTCATTTATAGGTGAATGTAGACCTCCCATTAAGTCATTTATAGGTGAATGTAGACCTCCCATTAAGTCATTTATAGGTGAATGTAGACCTTCCATTAGGTCATTTATAGGTGAATGTAGACCTCCCATTAAGTCATTTACAGGTGACTGTAGTCCTATAATTCTCCTTCCAGAACTCTAAATACAGACTAATTAAGGAAATAGTCCCATCATTCCGGCTGCAAAGAACTCTAATTAAGAGGAAGAGAAGAGTTAAATTAATGAGTGCTAGCAGACAGGCACTCAAGCCTCGTTTGTAATTAAGAGAGCGTGCGGGGTAATTAATTAAACTGGTTTAAACAGGCGCCTTCGGTCCCCCTGGTTTACTGCTATCTCGAGCCTCCTCACAATTACACTGAGGTGATATCACACACACACACACACACACACACACACACACAGACAGACAGACAGACAGACAGACAGACAGACAGACAGACAGACAGACAGACAGACAGACAGACAGACACACACACACACAGACACACAGACACACAGACACACACACAGACACACACACAGACACACACACAGACACACACACACAGCCCACCCTCTCCCATAGTGAAACCATAGAAACACAGCATAGCGCTGCTCCCTGTCATTACCGGAGAACGCCAGTTATTCTACTCTGATACATGTTTAGATTTATGAGGCTGAAAAAGGCCCAGGGAGATGATGAGACGGGTAGCGCCCCATCACAGGAGGCTCATACAGTTTTTTACAATCACTTTGGCACTAGTTTCAGAACCTTGATGTCATTTTTCAAAACTCTAGACACAAAACTCACAACCAATCATCATCGTAAATGCAAATCTTTCAAAACTATTAACACTTTTTCCAAAATTGCTTGGATAAAAGACACATAAAGCTAAGATCATGTGTCCATTCAACTAAAATCACCTGTTCAAAATGACACAACTTAACATCAAAGTATTACCATTTCAAAATGCAAATCACCCATTACATCTGAGATGACTGTCTATTCATTTCATTACAATTATCTAACTTTCACATGATACAACTGATCAAAATGATGAGTAACTGTTGCATTACTCTTAATGCATAGTTTTATGGAAACTGACGAACAATATTCCATGTTTAGATCATGAAAGTTTCAGGATAACGAGATCCATTGACACCAATTACCGTGGAACATGAACCAATTGGACTACATTATCTATGGCTGTAATATTTCATCATCATTCTTGATCAGACACTGTTTCCATGGTTCCATGTATACAGCTTTTCCAGACCATGTTTTCAGATTTGACATTACTGTACACTCACCGGCCATTTTATTAGGTACACCTATCTAGTGCTGGGTAGGACCAACTTTTTCCTCCACAACAGCCTGAATTATTCACGGTGTTGTACGTTAAGAGATGCCCTTCTGCACAGTACTGTTTTAAATGGCTGTTTTTTGAGCATGTGTCTGGACATTCTCCTCTGACCTCTCTCATTAACAAGGTGTTTTTGCCCACAGAACTGCCACTCGCTGAATGTGTTTTGTTTATCGCACCATTCTCTCTAAACTCTAGAGACTGTAGTGCGTAAAAATCCCAGGAAGGCAGCTGTTTCTGAGATGCAGGAACCACCATGTGTGGCACCAACAATCATACCACGGTCAAAGTTGCTTAGGTTACGCATCTCGCCCGTTCTCATGTTAGGTCGAACATCAACTAAAGCTCTCTACTCTATATACTCTATATATTGAGTTGCAGGCAGCCACATGATTCGCTGTTCGAAGGAGCAGGCTATTTGCGATAACACGCAGGTGTACCTAATAAAGTGAGTCTATGTATGCAGGCCCTTCTAATTGATTTCCCAATACTGCCAACTCGTTACTGATGATTGATTTCACATTGTGGTATGAGTATATAGTGAAATGAGTGGTATCCACCTACAACAACATAGCGATAACATGGAGACGGTAGGTGATCCAGGTCACAATAGAGGTCAAGCAGTGGGAGGAGGAAGACGAGCAAGACGTGGTGGTCAAAGGAATGGCAGGGGACAAGCACTCCTTCTGAGAGGTGGTCGTGGGCCTCGTTTGAGAGGTGTGGGGGAATGTGGTATAGGACAAGGCCAAGGACCAAGACAGCGGCAGCAACAACAAAGAGTGTCCAATGAAATCCGAGCAATAGCTGTAGACCATGTTGTAAATCATGGCACGACAACAACTGAGGCAGCTACAATGATTCAACCAAACCTCAGAAGATCAACCGTGGCCTCAATCATCAGAACTTTCCGCAATGACAACCAGCATGCCCTAAACATTAGGTTACTCTCAACTGTCAAATAACTGTACACTGCATGCCAATGTGTACCACAGAGTAGGTGATGTGACTAAATGTGTTCTTAATGTCATTTTCACAACAGAATTGAGACTAGGCCAAATAGGAGAGGCAGAGGCAAAATTCTGACTGACCAACAAGAGTGGGCTGTGGTCAACTTGGTTCGGGCCAGAAATGATATTCGCCTTACAGAAATTCGGCAGCACATCTTGGACAATGACGACATGTTCAACAATGCGGAAGCCACAAGTTTGCCGACTATTGCACGCATGCTGAAAAGGCACCAGGTGTCTCTAAAACAGCTACACCGTGGGCCTTCTGAAAGAAATGCAGAGTGAAGCAACCGAGGACTGAGTACGTTCGCGCATGTTCAGTTTCAACATGTCTGTTGTGAAAAATTCCCCCCAAATTCTACATTGTAATCAGTAATTCTCTTTCCAAAATGTATTTTTAGAGGAGCTGGATGCTAACGCAGACCTCCTATTGGATCATATAATGCAGCTCTCCTTGTAACCTTCCTTGGTGAGAGAAATCAGGTCTGTGGAGCTGATGGTGTGACCAATGTCACTGTGTGGGATAATGTCAGGTTCCACCATGCTCAAATGGTGCAAGCATGGTTTCATGCTCATCCACAATTTAACACCCTGTACTTACCCCCATACTCTCCTTTCCTCAGCCCGATTGAGGAATTTTTCTCCAAAAGGAGGTGGAAGGTTTAAGATAGGCGCCCTCACGAACAAGCCACCCTTCTCCAGACCATGGATGACGCATGCAATGACATCACGGCAGACCAGTGTCAGGCCTGGATTCGCCCGAAGATTCTTCCCAAGATGTTTGGCTAATGAAAACATCCATTGTGATGTGGATGAGAACCTGTGGCCAAATCCACAAGACAGAGTTGATGGAAATATAGAAGTACAGTAATCAAACTTTGTTTTTCTTTTTACAGTAAGCCAGGTGAGAAACACTGCAGTTGACGTTTTACTGTAGTTTTTTTCTTTTTTGTAGCTAATTATTTTTGCTTTGATTCAAAGAAACCTGTTGTGGTTTTATTGTATTTTATCAATACATTTCAGATTTTGTTCAATGATTCCACTGTGTCTGTAGTATTTTCTCTACTAGTCCTTTTACAGTGATGTATTTACGTGTAGTAACAATGAAACTCATGTAGTTTAGAGCTCATAGGAGGAGAAGAGTAACTGAAACTGATGTAGTGTAGTTCTCATAGGAGAAGAAGAGTAACTGAAACTGATGTAGTGTAGTTCTCATAAGAGAAGAGTAACTGAAACTGATGTAGTGTAGTTCTCATAGGAGGAGAAGAGTAACTGAAACTGATGTAGTGTAGTTCTCATAGGAGAAGAGTAACTGAAACTGATGTAGTGTAGTTCTCATAGGAGGAGAAGAGTAACTGAAACTGATGTAGTGTAGTTCTCATAGGAGGAGAAGAGTAACTGAAACTGATGTAGTGTAGTTCTCATAGGAGGAGAAGAGTAACTGAAACTGATGTAGTGTAGTTCTCATAGGAGGAGAAGAATAACTGAAACTGATGTAGTGTAGTTCTCATATGAGAAGAAGAGTAACTGAAACTGATGTAGTGTAGTTCTCATAGGAGAAGAGTAACTGAAACTGATGTAGTGTAGTTCTCATAGGGGGAGAAGAGTAACTGAAACTGATGTAGTGTAGTTCTCATAGGAGGAGAAGAATAACTGAAACTGATGTAGTGTAGTTCTCATAGGAGAAGAGTAACTGAAACTGATGTAGTGTAGTTCTCATAGGAGGAGAAGAGTAACTGAAACTGATGTAGTGTAGTTCTCATAGGAGGAGAAGAGTAACTGAAACTGATGTAGTGTAGTTCTCATAGGAGGAGAAGAGTAACTGAAACTGATGTAGTGTAGTTCTCATAGGAGGAGAAGAGTAACTGAAACTGATGTAGTGTAGTTCTCATAGGAGAAGAGTAACTGAAACTGATGTAGTGTAGTTCTCATAGGAGAAGAGTAACTGAAACTGATGTAGTGTAGTTCTCATAGGAGGAGAAGAGTAACTGAAACTGATGTAGTGTAGTTCTCATAGGAGGAGTAGAGTAACTGAAACTGATGTAGTGTAGTTCTCATAGGAGGAGAAGAGTAACTGAAACTGATGTAGTGTAGTTCTCATAGGAGAAGAAGAGTAACTGAAACTGATGTAGTGTAGTTCTCATAGGAGAAGAGTAACTGAAACTGATGTAGTGTAGTTCTCATAGGAGGAGAAGAGTAACTGAAACTGATGTAGTGTAGTTCTCATAGGAGGAGAAGAGTAACTGAAACTGATGTAGTGTAGTTCTCATAGGAGTAGAGTAACTGAAACTGATGTAGTGTAGTTCTCATAGGAGGAAAAGAGTAACAAACTGATGCAGTGTAGCGCTCATAAGAGAAGAGTAACTGAAACTGATGTAGTGTAGTTCTCATAGGAGTAGAGTAACTGAAACTGATGTGTAGTTCTCATAGGAGAAGAGTAACTGAAACTGATGTAGTGTAGTTCTCATAGAAGAGTAACTGAAACTGATCTAGTGTAGTTCTCATAGGAGAAGAGTAACTGAAACTGATGTAGTGTAGTTCTCATAGGAGAAGAGTAACTGAAACTGATGTAGTGTAGCGCTCATAAGAGAAGAGTAACTGAAACTGATGTAGTGTAGCGCTCATTGGAACGCTCATAGTCAATTTTCTTCTTTTGATGTTTGAAAAACGTTTAAAGCTAATATTGGTGATGTACCAGCACCTGCAGTGCTGGAGTCCTGAACCAAATCTAGTGTGTCATTAATTTATTGTGGCCACAAGATGACAGTCATATAACATAAAGCCATTTAAAAACAATAGCACTCTATATGAAAAAGAAGACACCGCTCTGATCATTGGCTGATCGCTCCCAACCCATAGGAATCCCCACCCAGTTGACTACTTTAAAATTGTGAAAGCCCTTAAAGGCAATGTTCATGATGAAACGTATTATATCCAAGTTGAGTCCTCTACCTATCTCTATGGATGAAACAAACTCTCCATTAGCTCAAGCAGGTTTGTAGTAGTGCTGGGCTGGAGCTAAAGCCTGCACCCCCTATATCTCTCCAGGAGCATGACTCTGACCGGAACTAAAGCCTGCACCCCCTCTATCTCTCCAGGAGCATGTCTCTGACTGGAACTAAAGCCTGAACCCCTGTATCTCTCCAGGAGCATGACTCTGACTGGAATTAAAGCCTGAACCCCCTGTATCTCTCCAGGAGCATGACTCTGACTGGAACTAAAGCCTGAACCCCCCGTATCTCTCCAGGAGCATGACTGACTGGAACTAAAGCCTGCACCCCCTGTATCTCTCCAGGAGCATGACTCTGACTGGAACTAAAGCCTGAACCCCCTGTATCTCTCCAGGAGCATGAAAAATCACCTGCCTTTGAATGGTGGCGTGATTGACTGCCGATGTTGTAGTCAGAGGTGATAAGACAGCCACCTGCTGCTTTATCCTGCTGGTTACCACGGTACGCTTCGACCTTAAGGTCACTGTAGGTTTGGTTGTTTGTAGGTTTCCGAGGTGTCTGCAGTGAACTACAGCAGGTCTTCCTGGTATCCCTCCACTGCACCCCCTGGGCTTCCCGCTCCCGTTCTGTGTGCGATTCATTTTGCTCCTAGTTTTCCCTAGGTACAGATCTAGGACCAGCTTCCCTTGCCCCAATCCTAACATTAACCATTAGTGGGGAAAATGCTAAACTGACCCAAGATCAGTGTCTAGGGGCAACTTCACCCTACACCTATGAACTGTTTGAGTAATATGTACTTACCCAATAATTACTATAGAGAGCACTGTTGTGTTAAAGGAATCAGAGACACCTGTGGCTTTATCTCCTCTCATCTTCTCTCTCTCTACCACTATATTCTCCTCTTTTCACTCATAATTGATTTCCATCTCTTTCCTCTCTCTTCCTCTTCCTCTCCTCCTCCTCCTCCTCCTTACCATATCAATGAGACCTAATCATCATCCTGATCAAATATTATCTATTCCAAATCAATAAATGTGTTGATGGTACCCATAGGTGACCAGTGCCCATATTCATAAAGGGCCCGATTCAGACTGAGAAAATGTATGCCTTTGCTACACGTTTTGATTTAAGCCCGTCTCAGTATTTGGTATTCAGACTTACCTTATGCAGGTGGGCAACGAGCTCTTTGGGAGTGTCTCTCCCTTACTGAATACATTTAATTAAACTGCTGGAAACCCTCCCATCTGCTGGCCAATAGATTTCCTCACAAGAGTTTTCATTCAATGTATCTAAAGCCATCTCTTTAAAACCTTTTACTGCAGTGGGCTAAATCAGGGTCACACAGAGTGTTTCTTGTTCATCTTAAACAAATCTACTTTGAAACCAAAGTCTACACCTCACACACATGTTTATGGGCTTATAAATAGAAGACACCTGTACCATGTCAGATATAGAATTGAAATGTATTACATGTTGAGTTTGCATCCCAATATTACACTTTATATACATCACAGAAGACTGAAATATAACAAAACCATATGACATAGAAACAGATTTTCAGCAGGTGTTTTGAAATATTAAATTTTGAAATGATGACAAATATGAATAACATTCCACCCATGAGGCTCCTAGAGGGCGATTTGGTCATTTGACTGCAGGAAAGGGGTCTACTGTTATCTGCGTCAGTATGCGTTGGTTTCAAAGCGCAGACTAGTGTATGTATCCTTCTATGCTGTGAGATAGCTTCCTTTGGTCCTTTCTAATCAAGAGGGATGAGTTGTTATTTTTGACGCAAAATATCCTGAAACTAGATTTGATTGAACATCCTGTTCGTTGTAGCCCTGGTCGAGGCCTCTCGGTGATGCTAGAGGGCCATTTGATCATTTGACTGCAGGGAAGGACTACATACCTTTAAATACAATGTTCTCAGCAGACTCACTAGAATATGTGGAGAGGGGCGAGTTCAGAATATTACAGATAAAAGAAAGTAAGATGCAAATATAGGCCTGTGTGTATCTAACCATCATTAGTAGATTTAAAACATGTATCTGATCTTGTAGATCACTTAAGGTTAGGAACATATTTAGGAATCTACCTACAGTGCCTTCAGAAGGTATGCACCTCTCATTGGTTCATTTTTTTTCTCACCTATCTACACACAATACTCCATAACGACAAAGTGAAAACATGTTTTTAGATATTTCAGCAGATTTATTTAAAAATCAAATACAGAAATATCTCATTTACATAAGTATTCACACCCCTGAGTCAATACATGTTAGCATCACCTTTGGCAGCGATTACAGCTGTGAGCATTGCTCCTGGAGAGATACAGGCGGTGCAGGCTTTAGCTCCAGCCCAGCACTACTTACAAACCTGGTTGAGCTAATGGAGAGTTTGTTTCATCCAAAGGTTACAATACTAGACAGCCATTTTCAAATCTTACCATAGATTTTCAAGCAGATTTAAGTCAAACTGTAACTAGGCCACTCAGGAACATTCACTATTGTCTTGGTAACCAACTCCAGTGTATATTTGGCCTTGAGTTTAAGGTTATTGTCCCGCTGAAAGGCGAATTATTCTCCCAGTGTCTGCTGGATATATATCCACAGGAAAGTATGTATACTTACGCTCATTCCGATATATATCACCTAAATCACTGCACAGAACCGAAATAACAGAACTGAAATAAACCCGTGCAGAGATTGGCAAGTCTGAATGCGTCTCGTGCATGTATCTTGTGCGCGTGCTTCAGGCGGTAGAAATCTGAACGCGCTTTGAACAGTTTATATAATTATACTTTCCTGTGGATATATTGTCTCACATTCCTACCGCCAAACAGGATCAACAGCACGGAAAACCAGTAAAGTTGGTTAAAATATCATTTTATTCAACATTCTGGTTTGTAGAGGTCGTGAGAGGAAACCTTCCTGATTCAAACGCTAATTTCTGCCTGACAGAATTCAGTACAATTCAACGTCGGGTTTCCAGGCTAAGTGGTCATGCTGTTTATCCACAGCACTGCTTAAATTACAACGCTACATGGATAGACTGTGAAGCTATGGGTGGATGGCCTATTAGAATCACTACTACTAAATAGATAATATAGTATGTATTGTAGACTATGATATGTCCAAGGCCGAGTTTCAGTGTATTTGTGAAATTGAAGGAATGCAGATATTATCATGGGATCATTCTAAGGCGGTGTTTAGACAGGCAGACCAATTCAGATATTATTTTCCACTAGTCTTTTGACCAATCACATCAGATCTTTTCACAGCAGATCTTTTTCCGAGGTGATCTGATTGGTCATGAAACAAATTGGTGAATTAAGCATCCTGTGTAAATACAGTCATTGTGCTTCATGTTATGAATATATTTTAATAAAAAAAAAATATTATTTTGAATAAAGTCCTGTGAGGCTCAGTTGGTAGAACATAGCGCTTGCAATGTCAAGGTTGTGGGTTCGATTCCCACGGGGGACCAGTACGAACAAATATGAAAATGTATTCACTGGATAAGATCTTCTGTTAAATCACTCAAATGTAAAGATTTCTTAGAACGCAAGTTGTCATAGAATTATTTTTTTGTCCGGTTCAGACATAGCTAAGAATTGTACTCCAGTGTTGAGAATATGTTACATTCTTAGCTGGTTGCCTTAATTAAGTCTCTCTTTATGTAGAGTTGTGTTGTCTCTCTTGTCGTGATGCGTGTTTTGTCCTATATTTGTATTTCATTTATTTTTAATCCCAGCCCCTGTCCCCGCAGGAGGCCTTTTGCCTTTTGGTAGGCCGTCATTATAAATAAGAACTTGTTATTAACTGACTTGCCTATTTAAATATATTTAAATAAAGGCGAGAGTGTATTTCTCGATCAGTCTTTCTTTGGGAAAATATAAATTGCATACTCCTCGCGTCTCCTCTCCTCGTCTTCTTCTCAAAACCCATTGGAGAAAGCCAGAGGTCCCGCCCCTTTGACCTTCTCCTCCAATGGGTTTGGAGAAGAAGACGAGGAGAGAAGACACGAGGATTCTCCCCTTGATGTCACTCACCGCAGTCCGAAATAAAGTTGTAAGTATCCAGTGATAGTGTGAGACGACAAAAAATACCCTTGGTGAAGGGTGAAGTCTGAGGGGTGAAGTCTGAAGGGTGAAGGCCAGGGTTAATTAATAGAGAGAGAGGGGGGGGAGGGAGAGGAGGAGAGAGAGGGAGGGGAGGAGAGAAGGGGAGGGAGAGGAGGAGAGAAGGATAGAGGGAGTGGGAGAAAAGGAGGGAGAGAGGAATTGGAGGAGAGAGCTGACATGGCTTTACGTCTTTAAGCTAGAATTCTAGTATTACTGGTACTAAGTCTGTAGCCTATTACATATTACTACTCCATTTTACATGTTACTACTCCATATTACTATTACATGTTACTACTCCATATTACTACTCAATGTTACATGTTACTACTCCATATTACACGTTACTACTCCCTATTACATATTACTACTCCCTATTACATGTTACTACTCCCTATTACATGTTACTACTCCATATTACTATTACATGTTACTACTCCATATTACATGTTACATGTTACTACTCCATATTACTACTCCATATTACTACTCAATGTTACATGTTACTACTCCATATTACATGTTACATGTTACTACTCCATATTACTACTCCATATTACTACTCCATAATAAATATTACTACTCCATATTACACGTTACTACTCCCTATTACATATTACTACTCCCTATTACATATTACTACTCCCTATTACATATTACTACTCCCTATTACATATTACTACTCCCTATTACATGGTACTACTCCATATTACTACTCCATATTACATGGTACTACTCCATATTACATGGTACTACTCCATATTACTACTCCATATTACATGTTTCTACTCCATGTTACTACTCCATATTACTACTCCACATTACATGTTAATACTGCATATTACATATTACATATTACTACTCCATATTACATGTTACTACTCCATATTACATGTTAATATTGCATATTACATGTTACTACTCCATATTACTACTCCATATTACATGTTACTACTCCATATTATATGTTAATACTCCATATTACTACTCCATATTACATGTTAATATTGCATATTACATGTTACTACTCCATATTACTACTCCATATTACATGTTACTACTCCATATTATATGTTAATACTCCATATTACTACTCCATATTACATGTTAATATTGCATATTACATGTTACTACTCCATATTACTACTCCATATTACATGTTACTACTCCATATTATATGTTAATACTCCATATTAATACTTGATATTACTACTCCATATATGTTACTACTCCATATTACATGTTACTACTCCATATATGTTACTACTCCATATATGTTACTACTCCATATATGTTACTACTCCATATATGTTACTACTCCATATTACATGTTACTACTCCATATTACTACTCCATATTACTACTCCATATTACATGTTAATACTGCATATTACATATCACTACTCCATATTACATATCACTACTCCATATTACATGTTACTACTCCATATATGTTACTACTCCATATATGTTACTACTCCATATTACTACTCCATATTACATGTTAATACGGCATATTACATATCACTACTCCATATTACATGTTACTATTCCATATTACTTCTCTATATTACTACTCCATATTACATGTTAATACTGCATATTACATGTTACAACTCCATATTACGTGTTAATTCTGCATATTACATGTTACTACTCCATATTACATGGTACTACTCCATATATGTTAATACTCCATATTACTACTCGATATTACATGTTACTACTCCATATTACATGTTACTACTCCATATTACATGGTACTACTCCATATTACTACTCATATTACATGTTACTACTCCATATATGTTAATACTCCATATTACTACTCCATATTACATGTTAATATTCTATATTACATGTTACTACTCCATATTACTGCTCCATATTACATGTTACTACTCCATATTACATGTTACTACTCCATGTTACTACTCCATATTACATGTTAATACTGCATATTACTACTCCATATTACATGTTACTACATATTATTTCTCCATATTACTACTACATATCACTACTCTACATTACAACTGCATATTACTACCGCATATTAGTACTGCTTGTTACTATCGCTTGTTACTACCGCATGTTACTACCGCATATTACTACCGCATATTACTACTGCTTATTACTACTGCTTATTACTACTGCTTATTACTACTCCATAATACTACTGCTGCCTCTGACACAGTAGAGCACTCAGAGCTCACACAACAGAGACTGGCCCAGTGTGTGTGTGTGTGTGTCACCGACAGTGCATTTGGAAAGTATTCAGACCTCTTGACATTTTCCACATTTTGTTACATTACAGCCTTATTCTAAAATTGACTACATTAATTATTTTCCTCAATCTACACACAATACCCCATAATGACAAAGCAAAAACTGTTTTTTTAGAAATGTTTGCCAATTTATTACAAATAAAAAACAGAAATACCTTATAAGTATTCAGACCCATTCAGACCCTTTGAGACAGGATTGTGTCAAGGCACTGATCTGGGGAATGGTACCAAAATATTTCTGCAGCATTGAAGATCCCAAGAACACAGTGGCCTCCATCATTCTTAAATGGAAGAAGTTTGGAACCACCAAGACTCTTCCTAGAGCTGGCCGCCCGGCCAAACTGGGCAATTGGGGGAGAAGGGGCTTGGTCGGGGAGGTGACCAAGAACCCGATGGTCACTCTGACAGAGCTCCAGAGTTCCTCTGGAGATGGGAGAACCTTTCAGAAAGACAATCATCTCTGCAGCACTCCACCAATCAAGCCTTAATGATAGAGTGGCCAGACGGAAGCCAGTCCTCAGTAAAAGACACGACAGCCCGCATGGAGTTTGCCAAAAGGCACCTAAAGGACTCTGACCATGAGAAACAAGATTCTCTGCTCTGATAAAACCAAGATTGAATTCTTTGGCCTGAATGCCAAGCGTCACGTATGGAGGACACCTGGCACCATCCCTACGGTGCAGCATGGTGGTGGCAGCATCATGCTGTGGGGATGTTTTTCAGCGACAGAGACAGGGAGACTAGTCAGGATTGAGGGAAAGATGGACGGAGCAAAGTACGAGAGATATTTGATGAAAACCTACTCCAGAGGTGAGGTGAAGGTTCACCTTCCAACAGAACAACGACCCTAAGCACACAGCCAAGACAATGCAGGATAGGCTTTGGGACAAGTCTCTGAATGTCTTTGAGTGGCCCAGCCAGAGCCCGGACTTGAACCTGATCAAACATCTCTGGAGAGACCTGAAAATAGCTGTGCAGCGACGCTCCCCATCCAACTTGACAGAGCTTGAGAGGATCTACGGAGAAGAATGGGAGAAGCTCCCCAAATACAGGTGTGCCAAACTTATAGTGTCATACCGAAGAAGACTCGAGGCTGTAATCGCTGCCAAAGGTGCTTCAACAAAGTACTGAGTAAAGGGTCTGAATACTTATGTATTTCAGTTTTTTGCTAAAATGTCTAAAAACCTATTTTTGCTTTGTCATTATGGGGTACTGTGTGAAGATTTAGGGGGGGGGACAATTTACAAAATTTTTGAATAAGGCTGTAACGTAATAAAATGTGGAAAAAGTCAAGGGGTCTGAATACTTTCTGAATCCACTGTATTTGTGTCCTCCAGGCGTACGAGAGACGGTCCCCCACCTGTCCCATGATCCCCGTGTTCCTAATGGAACTGTGTGTGTCCTCCAGGCGTACGAGAGACGGTCCCCCACCTGTCCCATGATCCCCGTGTTCCTAATGGAACTGTGTGTGTCCTCCAGGCGTACGAGAGATGGTTCCCCACCTGTCCCATGATCCCCGTGTTCCTAATGGAACTGTGTGTGTCCTCCAGGCGTACGAGAGGTGGTTCCCCACCTGTCCCATGATCCCCTTGTTCCTCGGCAGCGAGGTGCTGAGTGACGTCACCAGTGATGACGGGGCGACCCGTGTCGTAGAGCGGAGATGCCAACTCGGCGTGGACACACTCCGACTCCTCAAGAAGGTCAGGGGTCATCTCTCATCCACACGTCAGAAGCGTACTTACACTAAAGTATTGATTGGTATTGGGATTAAGTTCTTCAATAGTTCTCAATGTGTGTCGTTGTGGATCAATAATACTGAGGGATTGTAAGTGTGTGTGTGTGTGGGGGTTGTAGGCTGTCGGGTTGGACAATGCCTACTTCATTCAGAAGAACACACTGAGTTCGAGAGACAGAACTCTGGTCATCAAGGTTCACAACGAAACCTACAACAGACTCATCGTCACGGAAACATGTTGTTACAGTGTGAGTCTGGGTCTGCGAGCTTGAGCCTCTGAGTGTGTGCCCGTGTGTGGGCATATACACCTGCGAGTTTGTTTACATGTGTGAGAGCACGTGTGTGTCGGAGGAGGGAAGGAGAGGGGGGATTGAAGGGGGGGAGGGAAGGAGAGGGAGGAGATATGCAAAAGCCGTAATACTCTTGAAAGGCCTCTTCTCCCTTAAAGAACCATGGTGTAATTTGATGTGTGTGTGTGTGTGCCCCCGGTGAAGCGTTGTGCAGACCGCACCACCCTCTGGAGAGCCTTACGGTTGAGGGCGGTGCAGTTGCCGTACCAGGCGGTGATACAGCCCGACAGGATGCTCTCAATTGTGCATCTGTAAAAGTTTGTCAGGGTTTTAGGTGACAAGACACATTTCTTCAGCCTCTTGAGGTTGAAGAGGCGCTGTTGCGCCTTCATCACCACGCTGTCTGTGTGGGTGGACCATTTCAGTTTGTCCGTGATGTGTACGCCAAGGAACTTAAAACTTTCCACCTTCTCCACTACTGTACCTTTGATGTGGATAGGGGGGTGCTCCCTCTGCTGTTTCCTGAAGTCCACAATCATCTCCTTTGTTTTGTTGACGTTGAGTGAGAGGTTGTTTTCCTGACACCACACTCCGAGTGCCCTCACCTCCTCCCTGTAGGCTGTCTCGTCGTTGTTGATAAACAAGCTCACTACTGTTGTGTCGTTTGCAAACTTGATGATTGAGTTGGAGGCGTGCATGGCCACGCAGTCATAGGTGAACAGGGAGTACAGGAGGGGGCTGAGCACGCACCCTTGTGGGGAACCAGTGTTGAGGATCAGCGAGGTGGAGATGTTTCCTAGTGTGTGTAGGTGATACGTTGGAAGCAGAGTACATAGAGTTACCTGGGTGACGGGAGAAATCGTTAAAACCTCTTTAAGCTTATAAGTAATAAAATGTTTGGAGTAACCTTCTAGTGCCGAGCACTAGAAGGTTTCATCACAGTGTTTTGTTGTTGTTGAATTGTGTTTATGCTAATAACGCTGTAGTCGGGTTTCTGATTGATGAGAGGCTGAGCCCCTTCAGAGGGAAGTCTAGGGGAGAAATCGTTAAAACCTCTAAGTAATTAAATGTTTGGAACAACCTTTTAAAGTTTATATGACTTCTAATGTGTGAAGTTTTTTTTAAAGGCTATATAGCTTCTTGCAGGCGTACGTATGTGTGGGTGGGTGTGAAACCACACATCCCCTTGGCAGACAGCGAAAAGGCGCTTGCTCGACTCAATTCAAGGAACCGTTGCTCTACTTCCTAGTTTGACTGTAAAGGGCTGATGTTCTCCTGGTTTCATTAAGCCCTTGGCCTGTAAATACATCCATTGTGCTTCATATTATGTATAATTTTAAATGAAAAGTAATTATTTTGAATAAAGATTTCTTATAATGCAAATTGTGTCACAATTATATTTTTGTCCGTTTCAGACATAGCTTTGAATTTTACTCCAGTGTTGAGAATGTTAAATTCTTAGCTGGTTCAGGCCATGTAGCCTCACCTATTTATTGGCAAGTGCCTGAGGAGCAGTTGGGGGGAGTGTTTTTCTCCATCAATCGCTGGGAGAATCTCAATTGTATTCTCCTCGCGTCCTCTCTCCTAGTCTCCTCCTCAAAACCTATTGGAGGAGAAAGCCATAGGTCCCGCCCCTCTGAGCTTCTCCTCCAATGGGTTATGAGAAGGAGGAGAGAGGACACGAGGAGTGTGCAATTGAGATTCTCCCGTTGATGTCACTCACAGCAGTCTGATGGGTGGTGACAGGCGCTTGGGGACTTGGGAAATGGGTTGAAAGATCAACACCAGGCTACTGCCAACGTATAGTAGCGACGGTAGAGATGCAGGCTACTCGCAGGCAGTGGCAGCTCTATTATATTTGGCAAGCTAAGCAACATGCTTTGTATTATGTCGAAATGTAACTGATCGAGCACACTTTCAGTCGCTACAGGATTTCACAAAATCCTTTGGTGATTTCCGCAGCCAAGAATGCTTGATTTTGCGGCAGTTTTTTTTCTCTTCACGTTAATTTCATATAAAGCAATAAAAAGTCATATGTGCTCAGTTTTAGAACGATTTTAAGCAGAATACATAATACAAAAACTATTAGAAACAAAAATGTATTTGTTCTAACTTTGTGTTATGTTTGTAGAGTGAAGACTATCACACAGCTCTTCATGTGTACTGGTGTGTGTGTGTCTGTGCAGAGTGACGATGGTTCAGAAGTACCAGTCTCCAGTCAGAGTCTATAAGTGCCCGTTCGAGATGGTGATGGCGGTGAGTGATGTCATCAATACTCCTGAGTCATGTTTCACACTGAGAAGGTGTGTGTGTATAAGCTTCACGGACGTGTGTGTGTGTGTATTTTGGCTGGCCTGGTATGTTGTAGGCGACCTACTGATGTACAAAATGACAAATATGCTCTGCCCTCTTTCATACAGTATTGTGTGTGTGTGTGTGAGATCAGACATTCATTACTGGCTGGATCAGGTGAAGACACACTGTAAGATCCAGATATTACTACTCCATATTACTACTCCATATTCCATATTACTACTGCATATCACATATTACTACTCCATATGACATTACTACTCCATATTACTACTCCATATTACTACTCCATTTTCCATATTACTACATATTACTCCATTTTCCATATTACTACATATTACTACTCCATTTTCCATATAACTACTCCATTTTCCATATTACTACTCCATATTCCACATTACTACTCCATATTACTACTCCATTTTCCATATTACAACTCCATTTTCCATATTACTCAATTTTCCATATTCTCTACTAAGCAGCTGCTCTCTGGAAACAAGCGCTTTGCTGTAATGACTCTAATCTTATATCTGGGAAGGATGTGCTGTAAGTAGAGGGTCACACATCTTCAGCTACGTAGCTGGCTACAGAATACATACACTTTCAGCTACGTAGCTGGCTACAGAACACACACACACCTTCAGCTACGTAGCTGCCTACAGAATACACACACACCTTCAGCTACGTAGCTGGCTACAGAATACACACACACCTTCAGCTACGTAGCTGGCTACAGAACACACACACACCTTCAGCTACGTAGCTGGCTACAGAATACACACACATCTTCAGCTACGTAGCTGGCTACAGAACACACACACACCTTCAGCTACGTAGCTGGCTACAGAATACACACACCTTCAGCTACGTAGCTGGCTACAGAATACACACACACCTTCAGCTACGTAGCTGGCTACAGAATACACACACCTTCAGCTACGTAGCTGGCTACAGAATACACACACCTTCAGCTACGTAGCTGGCTACAGAATACACACACACTCAGCTACGTAGCTGGCTACAGAACACACACACACCTTCAGCTACGTAGCTGCCTACAGAACACACACACACCTTCAGCTACGTAGCTGCCTACAGAATACACACACCTTCAGCTACGTAGCTGGCTACAGAATACACACACACTCAGCTACGTAGCTGGCTACAGAACACACACACACCTTCAGCTACGTAGCTGCCTACAGAACACACACACACCTTCAGCTACGTAGCTGCCTACAGAATACACACACACCTTCAGCTACGTAGCTGGCTACAGAATACATACACCTTCAGCTACGTAGCTGGCTACAGAACACACACACACCTTCAGCTACGTAGCTGGCTACAGAATACACACACACCTTCAGCTACGTAGCTGGCTACAGAACACACACACACCTTCAGCTACGTAGCTGGCTACAGAATACACACACACCTTCAGCTACGTAGCTGGCTACAGAATACATACACCTTCAGCTACGTAGCTGGCTACAGAACACACACACACCTTCAGCTACGTAGCTGGCTACAGAATACACACACATCTTCAGCTACGTAGCTGGCTACAGAATACACACACCTTCAGCTACGTAGCTGGCTACAGAACACACACACCTTCAGCTACGTAGCTGGCTACAGAACACACACACACACCTTCAGCTACGTAGCTGGCTACAGAATACACACACATCTTCAGCTATGTAGCTGGCTACAGAACACACACACACCTTCAGCTACGTAGCTGGCTACAGAATACACACACCTTCAGCTACGTAGCTGGCTACAGAATACACACACACCTTCAGCTACGTAGCTGGCTACAGAATACACACACCTTCAGCTACGTAGCTGGCTACAGAATACACACACCTTCAGCTACGTAGCTGGCTACAGAATACACACACACTCAGCTACGTAGCTGGCTACAGAATACACACACACTCAGCTACGTAGCTGGCTACAGAACACACACACCTTCAGCTACGTAGCTGGCTACAAAACACACACACACCTTCAGCTACGTAGCTGGCTACAGAATACACACACACCTTCAGCTACGTAGCTGGCTACAGAATACACACACCTTCAGCTACGTAGCTGGCTACAGAATACACACACCTTCAGCTACGTAGCTGGCTACAGAATACACACACACTCAGCTACGTAGCTGGCTACAGAATACACACACACTCAGCTACGTAGCTGGCTACAGAACACACACACACACACCTTCAGCTACATAGCTGGCTACATAATACACACACACACACATTCAGCTACGTAGCTGGCTACAGAATACACACACACACACACACACACACACATTCAGCTACGTAGCTGGCTACAGAATACACACACCTTCAGCTACGTAGCTGGCTACAGAATACACACACCTTCAGCTACGTAACTGGCTACAGAACACACACAAACCTTCAGCTACGTAGCTGGCTACAGAACACACACATTCAGCTACGTAGCTGGCTACAGAATACACACACCTTCAGCTACGTAGCTGGCTACAGAATACACACACCTTCAGCTACGTAGCTGAATACAGAACACACACAAACCTTCAGCTACGTAGCTGGCTACAGAACACACACATTCAGTTACATAGCTGGCTACAGCACACACACACACACACACACACATTCAGTTACGTAGCTGGCTACAGCACACACACACACACACATTCAGTTACGTAGCTGGCTACAGCACACACACACACCTTCAGCTACGTAGCTGGCTACAGAATACATACACCTTCAGCTACGTAGCTGGCTACAGAACACACACAAACCTTCAGCTACGTAGCTGGCTACAGAACACACACATTCAGTTACGTAGCTGGCTACAGCACACACACACACACACACATTCAGTTACGTAGCTGGCTACAGCACACACACACACACACATTCAGTTACGTAGCTGGCTACAGCACACACACACACCTTCAGCTACGTAGCTGGCTACAGAATACATACACCTTCAGCTACGTAGCTGGCTACAGAATACATACACCTTCAGCTACGTAGCTGGCTACAGAATACACACACCTTCAGCTACGTAGCTGGCTACAGAATACACACACCTTCAGCTACGTAGCTGGCTACAGAATACATACACCTTCAGCTACGTAGCTGGCTACAGAATACATACACCTTCAGCTACGTAGCTGGCTACAGAACACACATCCCTAAAGATCAGCACATTCTTTGTTTCCTGCGAGTGAGGGACTTCCACCTGGAGAGAGCCAGAGAGATGCTGGGTCAGTCTCTCAGCTGGAGGAAACACCGGGTAGGACACATACATAGGATGGATTTGGGGTCACAACTACAGCAGACAGTTTTGTTGGTCAATGCAGATACAACATGACTAGTTTGAAGACGTACATACTGTAGCAACAGGTGATGTTGACCCCAAGGTCATCGGAGTTTGAGACCCCTGCACTACATTCTCTCAGATGCAATCCGGTGTGATTGGTTCTGACTGTTACATCACTGATGGACCATTGTGATTGGTTCTGACTTGTTAAGTCACAGGTGGAACACTGTGATTGGTTCTGACTTGTAAAGTCACAGATGGAACACTGTGATTGGTTCTGACTTGTAAAGTCACAGATGGAACACTGTGATTGGTTCTGACTTGTAAAGTCACAGATGGAACACTGTGATTGGTTCTGACTTGTTAAGTCACAGATGGAATAAGGAGCCAAATGTTTCACCAGATGTATAAATGTGAAGCATCCAGTTTGAATTTCCACACCCCAACAAATATGGTGAGGAGAGGAAGCCCAGCGGTCGGCGGTGGGAGAGAACGGAGCGAGATGGAACTGGGCCGAGGTTCTGCTGATTTCCTATTAGAAGAAAACGGCCAATCTCAATACAGTTTTCTGGTCCCAAAACTACAATGTGTTACGAATAAAGTACACAGTTTTGTAGACGTGAACCTTTGCCAAAGTTTTTTTTAAATGCCATTGTTTGCAAAGAATGTAGTTCTAGAGCAAGCACACCGCACAGAATAGGCGTTCCCTAGGGGAAATATTTAAATACACTCTAGAACGCTCCAATAGGATCTCGCTAGCTCATGCATGGCTCTGCCCACCTCCCTGCTTGTTCTGCCCATTATACTTCCATTGGCTCCCATTGAAAACAACACAGATGACCTATCTTTGGTTAGTTAAAAATATATTTGGTTATGAGCTCCCGTGTGGCTCAGCCTTATTCTAAAATCGATTACAAAAAATGGCATCAATCTACACACTACACCCCATAATGACAAAGCTAAAACAGGTTTTTAGAAATGTTTGCAAATATATATATATGTTTTTTTAAACAGTTAGCTCTCAGATACATACTGTACAGGTGTTGTAATGACGACCTGGTCCTGTCAGATACATACTGTACAGGTGTTGTAATGACGACCTGGTCCTGTCAGATACATACTGTACAGGTGTTGTAATGACGACCTGGTCCTGTCAGATACATACTGTACAGGTGTTGTAATGACGACCTGGTCCTGTCAGATACATACTGTACAGGTGTTGTAATGACCTGGTCTTGTCAGATACATACTGTACAGGTGTTGTAATGACGACCTGGTCCTGTCAGATACATACTGTACAGGTGTTGTAATGACCTGGTCCTGTTAGATACATACTGTACAGGTGTTGTAATGACCTGGTCCTGTTAGATACATACTGTACAGGTGTTGTAATGACCTGGTCCTGTTAGATACATACTGTACAGGTGTTGTAATGACCTGGTCCTTTTAGATACATACTGTACAGGTGTTGTAATGACCTGGTCCTGTTAGATACATACTGTACAGGTGTTGTAATGACGACCTGGTCCTGTTAGATACATACTGTACAGGTGTTGTAATGACGACCTGGTCCTGTCAGATACATACTGTACAAGTGTTGTAATGACCTGGTCTTGTTAGATACATACTGTACAGGTGTTGTAATGACGACCTGGTCCTGTCAGATACATACTGTACAGGTGTTGTAATGACGACCTGGTCCTGTCAGATACATACTGTACAGGTGTTGTAATGACGACCTGGTCCTGTCAGATACATACTGTACAGGTGTTGTAATGACGACCTGGTCCTGTCAGATACATACTGTACAGGTGTTGTAATGACGACCTGGTCCTGTCAGATACATACTGTACAGGTGTTGTAATGACGACCTGGTCCTGTCAGATACATACTGTACAGGTGTTGTAATGACGACCTGGTCCTGTCAGATACATACTGTACAGGTGTTGTAATGACGACCTGGTCCTGTTAGATACATACTGTACAGGTGTTGTAATGACGACCTGGTCCTGTCAGATGCATACTGTACAGGTGTTGTAATGACGACCTGGTCCTGTCAGATACATACTGTACAGGTGTTGTAATGACGACCTGGTCCTGTCAGATACATACTGTACAGGTGTTGTAATGACGACCTGGTCCTGTCAGATACATACTGTACAGGTGTTGTAATGACGACCTGGTCCTGTCAGATACATACTGTACAGGTGTTGTAATGACGACCTGGTCCTGTCAGATACATACTGTACAGGTGTTGTAATGACGACCTGGTCCTGTTAGATACATACTGTACAGGTGTTGTAATGACGACCTGGTCCTGTCAGATATATACTGTACAGGTGTTGTAATGACCTGATCCTGTCAGATACATACTGTACAGGTGTTGTAATGACCTGGTCCTGTTAGATACATACTGTACAGGTGTTGTAATGACGACCTGGTCCTGTTAGATACATACTGTACAGGTGTTGTAATGACGACCTGGTCCTGTTAGATACATACTGTACAGGTGTTGTAATGACCTGGTCCTGTTAGATACATACTGTACAGGTGTTGTAATGACCTGGTCCTGTTAGATACATACTGTACAGGTGTTGTAATGACGACCTGGTCCTGTCAGATACATACTGTACAGGTGTTGTAATGACGACCTGGTCCTGTCAGATACATACTGTACAGGTGTTGTAATGACGACCTGGTCCTGTCAGATACATACTGTACAGGTGTTGTAATGACGACCTGGTCCTGTCAGATACATACTGTACAGGTGTTGTAATGACGACCTGGTCCTGTTAGATACATACTGTACAGGTGTTGTAATGACCTGGTCTTGTCAGATACATACTGTACAGGTGTTGTAATGACGACCTGGTCCTGTCAGATACATACTGTACAGGTGTTGTAATGACCTGGTCCTGTTAGATACATACTGTACAGGTGTTGTAATGACCTGGTCCTGTTAGATACATACTGTACAGGTGTTGTAATGACCTGGTCCTGTTAGATACATACTGTACAGGTGTTGTAATGACCTGGTCCTGTTAGATACATACTGTACAGGTGTTGTAATGACCTGGTCCTGTTAGATACATACTGTACAGGTGTTGTAATGACCTGGTCCTGTTAGATACATACTGTACAGGTGTTGTAATGACCTGGTCCTGTTAGATACATACTGTACAGGTGTTTTAATGACGACCTGGTCCTGTTAGATACATACTGTACAGGTGTCGTAATGACGACCTGGTCCTGTTAGATACATACTGTACAGGTGTTGTAATGACGACCTGGTCCTGTTAGATACATACTGTACAGGTGTTGTA
Source organism: Salmo trutta (assembly GCF_901001165.1). NCBI lineage: Eukaryota > Metazoa > Chordata > Actinopteri > Salmoniformes > Salmonidae > Salmo > Salmo trutta. Next base: position 219,029 of record NW_021822736.1, read on the forward strand.
ATGACCTGGTCCTGTTAGATACATACTGTACAGGTGTTGTAATGACCTGGTCCTGTTAGATACATACTGTACAGGTGTTGTAATGACCTGGTCCTGTTAGATACATACTGTACAGGTGTTGTAATGACCTGGTCCTGTCAGATACATACTGTACAGGTGTTGTAATGACCTGGTCCTGTCAGATACATACTGTACAGGTGTTGTAATGACCTGGTCCTGTTAGATACATACTGTACAGGTGTTTTAATGACGACCTGGTCCTGTTAGATACATACTGTACAGGTGTTGTAATGACGACCTGGTCCTGTTAGATACATACTGTACAGGTGTTGTAATGACGACCTGGTCCTGTTAGATATATACTGTACAGGTGTTGTAATGACCTGATCCTGTCAGATACATACTGTACAGGTGTTGTAATGACCTGGTCCTGTCAGATACATACTGTACAGGTGTTGTAATGACCTGGTCCTGTTAGATACATACTGTACAGGTGTTGTAATGACGACCTGGTCCTGTTAGATACATACTGTACAGGTGTTGTAATGACCTGGTCCTGTTAGATACATACTGTACAGGTGTTGTAATGACCTGGTCCTGTTAGATACATACTGTACAGGTGTTGTAATGACCTGGTCCTGTTAGATACATACTGTACAGGTGTTGTAATGACCTGGTCCTGTTAGATACATACTGTACAGGTGTTGTAATGACGACCTGGTCCTGTTAGATACATACTGTACAGGTGTTGTAATGACGACCTGGTCCTGTCAGATACATACTGTACAGGTGTTGTAATGACGACCTGGTCCTGTCAGATACATACTGTACAGGTGTTGTAATGACGACCTGGTCCTGTCAGATACATACTGTACAGGTGTTGTAATGACGACCTGGTCCTGTCAGATACATACTGTACAGGTGTTGTAATGACGACCTGGTCCTGTCAGATACATACTGTACAGGTGTTGTAATGACGACCTGGTCCTGTCAGATACATACTGTACAGGTGTTGTAATGACGACCAGGTCCTGTCAGATACATACTGTACAGGTGTTGTAATGACCTGGTCTTGTCAGATACATACTGTACAGGTGTTGTAATGACGACCTGGTCCTGTCAGATACATACTGTACAGGTGTTGTAATGACCTGGTCCTGTTAGATACATACTGTACAGGTGTTTTAATGACCTGGTCCTGTTAGATACATACTGTACAGGTGTTGTAATGACCTGGTCCTGTTAGATACATACTGTACAGGTGTTGTAATGACCTGGTCCTGTTAGATACATACTGTACAGTTGTTGTAATGACCTGGTCCTGTTAGATACATACTGTACAGGTGTTGTAATGACCTGGTCCTGTTAGATACATACTGTACACGTGTTTTAATGACGACCTGGTCCTGTTAGATACATACTGTACAGGTGTTGTAATGACGACCTGGTCCTGTTAGATACATACTGTACAGGTGTTGTAATGACGACCTGGTCCTGTTAGATACATACTGTACAGGTGTTGTAATGACCTGGTCCTGTTAGATACATACTGTACAGGTGTTGTAATGACCTGGTCCTGTTAGATACATACTGTACAGGTGTTGTAATGACCTGGTCCTGTTAGATACATACTGTACAGGTGTTGTAATGACCTGGTCCTGTCAGATACATACTGTACAGGTGTTGTAATGACCTGGTCCTGTCAGATACATACTGTACAGGTGTTGTAATGACCTGGTCCTGTTAGATACATACTGTACAGGTGTTTTAATGACGACCTGGTCCTGTTAGATACATACTGTACAGGTGTTGTAATGACGACCTGGTCCTGTTAGATACATACTCTATACAGGTGTTGTAATGACGACCTGGTCCTGTTAGATACATACTGTACAGGTGTTGTAATGACCTGGTCCTGTTAGATACATACTGTACAGGTGTTGTAATGACCTGGTCCTGTTAGATAAATACTGTACAGGTGTTGTAATGACCTGGTCCTGTTAGATACATACTGTACAGGTGTTGTAATGACCTGGTCCTGTCAGATACATACTGTACAGGTGTTGTAATGACCTGGTCCTGTCAGATACATACTGTACAGGTGTTGTAATGACCTGGTCCTGTTAGATACATACTGTATAGGTGTTTTAATGACGACCTGGTCTTGTTAGATACATACTGTACAGGTGTTGTAATGACGACCTGGTCCTGTTAGATACATACTGTACAGGTGTTGTAATGACGACCTGGTCCTGTTAGATACATACTGTACAGGTGTTGTAATGACGACCTGGTCCTGTTAGATACATACTGTACAGGTGTTGTAATGACCTGGTCCTGTCAGATACATACTGTACAGGTGTTGTAATGACCTGGTCCTGTTAGATACATACTGTACAGGTGTTGTAATGACCTGGTCCTGTTAGATACATACTGTACAGGTGTTGTAATGACGACCTGGTCCTGTCAGATACATACTATACAGGTGTTGTAATGACGACCTGGTCCTGTCAGATACATACTGTACAGGTGTTGTAATGACCTGGTCCTGTTAGATACATACTGTACAGGTGTTGTAATGACCTGGTCCTGTTAGATACATACTGTACAGGTTGTAATGACCTGGTCCTGTTAGATACATACTGTACAGGTGTTGTAATGACGACCTGGTCCTGTCAGATACATACTGTACAGGTGTTGTAATGACGACCTGGTCCTGTCAGATACATACTGTACAGGTGTTGTAATGACCTGGTCCTGTCAGATACATACTGTACAGGTGTTGTAATGACCTGGTCCTGTTAGATACATACTGTACAGGTGTTGTAATGACGACTTGGTCCTGTTAGATACATACTGTACAGGTGTTGTAATGACCTGGTCCTGTTAGATACATACTGTACAGGTGTTGTAATGACGACCTGGTCCTGTTAGATACATACTGTACAGGTGTTGTATTGACGACCTGGTCCTGTTAGATACATACTGTACAGGTGTTGTAATGACCTGGTCCTGTTAGATACATACTGTACAGGTGTTGTAATGACCTGGTCCTGTTAGATACATACTGTACAGGTGTTGTAATGACGACCTGGTCCTGTCAGATACATACTGTACAGGTGTTGTAATGACGACCTGGTCCTGTTAGATACATACTGTACAGGTGTGTAATGACCTGGTCCTGTTAGATACATACTGTACAGGTGTTGTAATGACGACCTGGTCCTGTTAGATACATACTGTACAGGTGTTGTAATGACCTGGTCCTGTTAGATACATACTGTACAGGTGTTGTAATGACGACCTGGTCCTGTTAGATACATACTGTACAGGTGTTGTAACAACCTGGTCCTGTTAGATACATACTATACAGGTGTTGTAATGACGACCTGGTCCTGTTAGATACATACTGTACAGGTGTTGTAACAACCTGGTCCTGTTAGATACTTACTATACAGGTGTTGTAATGACCTGGTCCTGTTAGATACATACTGTACAGGTGTTGTAATGACGACCTGGTCCTGTCAGATACATACTGTACAGGTGTTGCAATGACGACCTGGTCCTGTCAGATACATACTGTACAGGTGTTGTAATGACGACCTGGTCCTGTCAGATACATACTGTACAGGTGTTGTAATGACGACCTGGTCCTGTCAGATACATACTGTACAGGTGTTGTAATGACCTGGTCCTGTTAGATACATACTGTACTGGTGTTGTAATGACGACCTGGTCCTGTTAGATACATACTGTACAGGTGTTGTAATGACGACCTGGTCCTGTTAGATACATACTGTACAGGTGTTGTAATGACGACCTGGTCCTGTTAGATACATACTGTACAGTTGTTGTAATGACGACCTGGTCCTGTTAGATACATACTGTACAGGTGTTGTAATGACCTGGTCCTGTTAGATACATACTGTACAGTTGTAATGACCTGGTCCTGTCAGATACATACTGTACAGGTGTTGTAATGACGACCTGGTCCTGTCAGATACATACTGTACAGGTGTTGTAATGACCTGGTCCTGTTAGATACATACTGTACAGCTGTTGTAACGACCTGGTCCTGTTAGATACATACTGTACAGGTGTTGTAACAACCTGGTCCTGTCAGATACATACTGTACAGGTGTTGTAATGACCTGGTCCTGTCAGAAACATACTGTACAGGTGTTGTAATGACCTGGTCCTGTTAGATACATACTGTACAGGGGTTGTAATGACCTGGTCCTGTCAGATACATACTGTACAGGTGTTGTAATGACCTGGTCCTGTTAGATACATACTGTACAGGTGTTGTAATGACCTGGTCCTGTTAGATACATACTGTACAGGTGTTGTAATGACCTGGTCCTGTCAGATACATACTGTACAGGTGTTGTAATGACCTGGTCCTGTTAGATACATACTGTACAGGTGTTGTAATGACGACCTGGTCCTGTCAGATACATACTGTACAGGTGTTGTAATGACGACCTGGTCCTGTCAGATACATACTGTACAGGTGTTGTAATGACCTGGTCCTGTTAGATACATACTGTACAGGTGTTGTAATGACCTGGTCCTGTTAGATACATACTGTACAGGTGTTGTAATGACCTGGTCCTGTTAGATACATACTGTACAGGTGTTGTAATGACGACCTGGTCCTGTTAGATACATACTGTACAGGTGTTGTAATGACGACCTGGTCCTGTCAGATACATACTGTACAGGTGTTGTAATGACGACCTGGTCCTGTCAGATACATACTGTACAGGTGTTGTAATGAACTGGTCTTGTTAGATACATACTGTACAGGTGTAAAAATGACGACCTGGTCCTGTCAGATACATACTGTACAGGTGTTGTAATGACCTGCTCCTGTTAGATACATACTGTACAGGTGTTGTAATGACCTGGTCCTGTTAGATACATACTGTACAGGTGTTGTAATGACGAACTGGTCCTGTCAGATACATACTGTACAGGTGTTGTAATGACCTGGTCCTGTCAGATACATACTGTACAGGTGTTGTAATGACCTGGTCCTGTCAGATACATACTGTACAGGTGTTGTAATGACCTGGTCCTGTTAGATACATACTGTACAGGTGTTGTAATGACGACCTGGTCCTGTTAGATACATACTGTACAGGTGTTGTAATGACCTGGTCCTGTCAGATACATACTGTACAGGTGTTGTAATGACCTGGTCCTGTCAGATACATACTGTACAGGTGTTGTAATGACCTGGTCCTGTCAGATACATACTGTACAGGTGTTGTAATGACCTGGTCCTGTTAGATACATACTGTACAGGTGTTGTAATGACCTGGTCCTGTTAGATACATACTGTACAGGTGTTGTAATGACCTGGTCCTGTTAGATACATACTGTACAGGTGTTGTAATGACCTGGTCCTGTTAGATACATACTGTACAGGTGTTGTAATGACGACCTGGTCCTGTCAGATACATACTGTACAGGTGTTGTAATGACGACCTGGTCCTGTTAGATACATACTGTACAGGTGTGTAATGGACTGGTCCTGTTAGATACATACTGTACAGGTGTTGTAATGACGACCTGGTCCTGTTAGATACATACTGTACAGGTGTTGTATGACCTGGTCCTGTTAGATACATACTGTACAGGTGTTGTAATGACGACCTGGTCCTGTTAGATACATACTGTACAGGTGTTGTAACAACCTGGTCCTGTTAGATACATACTATACAGGTGTTGTAATGACGACCTGGTCCTGTTAGATACATACTATACAGGTGTTGTAACAACCTGGTCCTGTTAGATACTTACTATACAGGTGTTGTAATGACCTGGTCCTGTTAGATACATACTGTACAGGTGTTGTAATGACCTGGTCCTGTCAGATACATACTGTACAGGTGTTGCAATGACGACCTGGTCCTGTCAGATACATACTGTACAGGTGTTGTAATGACGACCTGGTCCTGTTAGATACATACTGTACAGGTGTTGTAATGACGACCTGGTCCTGTTAGATACATACTGTACAGGTGTTGTAATGACGACCTGGTCCTGTTAGATACATACTGTACAGGTGTTGTAATGACCTGGTCCTGTTAGATACATACTGTACAGGTGTTGTAATGACCTGGTCCTGTCAGATACATACTGTACAGGTGTTGTAATGACCTGGTCCTGTCAGATACATACTGTACAGGTGTTGTAATGACCTGGTCCTGTCAGATACATACTGTACAGGTGTTGTAATGACCTGGTCCTGTTAGATACATACTGTACAGGTGTTGTAGACGACCTGGTCCTGTTAGATACATACTGTACAGGTGTTGTAATGACCTGGTCCTGTTAGATACATACTGTACAGGTGTTGTAATGACCTGGTCCTGTTAGATACATACTGTACAGGTGTTGTAATGACCTGGTCCTGTTAGATACATACTGTACAGGTGTTGTAATGACCTGGTCCTGTAGATACATACTGTACACGGTGTACTTTGTAAATGAAGAACCTGGTCCTGTCAGATACATACTGTACAGGTGTTGTAATGACCTGGTCCTGTCAGATATATACTGTACAGGTGTTGTAATGACGACCTGGTCCTGTTAGATACATACTGTACAGGTGTTGTAATGACGACCTGGTCCTGTTAGATACATACTGTACAGGTGTTGTAATGACGACCTGGTCCTGTTAGATACATACTGTACAGGTGTTGTAATGACGACCTGGTCCTGTTAGATACATACTGTACAGGTGTGTAATGACCTGGTCCTGTTAGATACATACTGTACAGGTGTTGTAATGACGACCTGGTCCTGTTAGATACATACTGTACAGGTGTTGTAATGACGACCTGGTCCTGTTAGATACATACTGTACAGGTGTTGTAATGACCTGGTCCTGTTAGATACATACTGTACAGGTGTTGTAATGACGACCTGGTCCTGTTAGATACATACTGTACAGGTGTTGTAACAACCTGGTCCTGTTAGATACATACTATACAGGTGTTGTAATGACGACCTGGTCCTGTTAGATACATACTGTACAGGTGTTGTAACAACCTGGTCCTGTTAGATACTTACTATACAGGTGTTGTAATGACCTGGTCCTGTTAGATACATACTGTACAGGTGTTGTAATGACCTGGTCCTGTCAGATACATACTGTACAGGTGTTGCAATGACGACCTGGTCCTGTCAGATACATACTGTACAGGTGTTGTAATGACGACCTGGTCCTGTTAGATACATACTGTACAGGTGTTGTAATGACGACCTGGTCCTGTTAGATACATACTGTACAGGTGTTGTAATGACGACCTGGTCCTGTTAGATACATACTGTACAGGTGTTGTAATGACCTGGTCCTGTTAGATACATACTGTACAGGTGTTGTAATGACCTGGTCCTGTCAGATACATACTGTACAGGTGTTGTAATGACCTGGTCCTGTCAGATACATACTGTACAGGTGTTGTAATGACCTGGTCCTGTCAGATACATACTGTACAGGTGTTGTAATGACCTGGTCCTGTCAGATACATACTGTACAGGTGTTGTAATGACGACCTGGTCCTGTTAGATACATACTGTACAGGTGTTGTAAGACGACCTGGTCCTGTTAGATACATACTGTACAGGTGTTGTAATGACCTGGTCCTGTTAGATACATACTGTAAGGTGTTGTAATGACCTGGTCCTGTTAGATACATACTGTACATGGTGTTGTAATGACCTGGTCCTGTCAGATACATACTGTACAGGTGTTGTAATGACGACCTGGTCCTGTCAAGATACACACTGTACAGGTGTTGTAATGACCCTGGTGGATGGTCAGATATATATACTGGTACAGGTGTTGTGTAATGACGACCTGGTCCTGTCAGATACATACTGTACAGGTGTTGTAATGACCTGGTCCTGGTTAGATACATTCTGTACAGGTGTTGTAATGACGACCTGGTCCTGTTAGATTACATACTGTACAGGTGTTGTAATGACCTGGTCCTGTTAGATACATACTGTACAGGTGTTGTAATGACCTGGTCCTGTCAGATACATACTGTACAGGTGTTGTAATGACCTGGTCCTGTCAGATACATACTGTACAGTTGTAATGACGACCTGGTCTGTCAGATACATACTGTACAGGTTTGTATGACCTGGTCCGTCAGATATATACTGTACAGGTGTTGTAATGACGACCTGGTCCTGTCAAGATACATACTGTACAGGGTTGTAATGACCTGGTCTGTTATATACATACTTACAGGTGTTGTAATGACGACCTGGTCCTGTTAGATACATACTGTACAGGTGTTGTATTGACGACCTGGTCCTGTTAGATACATACTGTACAGGTGTTAGATACATATTGTACAGGTGTTGTAATGACACCTGGTCCTGTTAGATACATACTTACAGGTGTTGTAATGACGACCTGGTCCTGTTAGATACATACTGTACAGGTGTGTAATGACGACCTGGTCCTGTTAGATACTACTGTACAGGTGTGTAATGACGACCTGGTCCTGTTAGATACATACTGTACAGGTGTTTGTAATGACGACCTGGTCTGTTAGATACATACTGTAAGGTGTTGTAATGACCTGGTCCTGTTAGATACATACTGTACAGGTGTTTGTAATGACGACCTGGTCCTGTGATACATACTGTACAGGTGTGTGTAATGACGACCTGGTCCTGTTAGATAATACTGTAAAGTGTTGAATGACGACCTGGTCTGTTAGACATACTGTACAGGTGTGTATGACGACCGGGTCCTGTTAGAACATACTGTACAGGTGTTGTAATGACCTGGTCCTGTTAGATACATACTGTACAGGTGTTGTAATGACCTGGTCCTTCAGATACATACTGTACAGGTGTGTGTAATGACCTGGTCCTGTCAGATACATACTGTAACAGGTGTTGTAATGACCTGGTCCTGTAGATACATACTGTACGGTGTTGTAATGACCTGGTCCTGTTAGATACATACTGTACGGTGTTGTAATGACGACCTGGTCCTGTAGAGATACTGTACAGGTGTTGTAATGACGATGGTACAGGTGTTAGAATACATACTTTGTACAGGTTTGTAATGACCTGGTCCTGTTAGATACATACTGTACAGG
>NW_021822737.1:0-2500 GCF_901001165.1 Salmo trutta
TCTCTCTCTCTCTCTCTCTCTCTCTCTCTCTCTCTCTCTCTCTCTCTCCTCAGCAGGAGTCTGTGCCTCTGATTCTAGTTGGCTCCTACATCTCCTCTATCCATTATCTCCACAGAGAGCTGAGTAGAGTCCTCCAGAATAGTTGATTCCTGAGTAGAGTCCTCCAGAATAGTTGATTCCTGAATAGAGTCCTCCAGAATAGTTGATTCCTGAGTAGAGTCCTCCAGAATAGTTGATTCCTGAATAGTCCTCCAGAATAGTTGATTCCTGAATAGAGTCCTCCAGAATAGTTGATTCCTGAGTAGAGTCCTCCAGAATAGTTGACTCCTGAATAGAGTCCTCCAGAATAGTTGATTCCTGAGTAGAGTCCTCCAGAATAGTTGATTCCTGAGTAGAGTCCTCCAGAATAGTTGATTCCTGAGTAGAGTCCTCCAGAATAGTTGATTCCTGAGTAGAGTCCTCCAGAATAGTTGATTCCTGAGTAGAGTCCCCCAGAATAGTTGATTCCTGAATAGTCCTCCAGAATAGTTGATTCCTGAATAGAGTCCTCCAGAATAGTTGATTCCTGAGTAGAGTCCTCCAGAATAGTTGATTCCTGAGTAGAGTCCTCCAGAATAGTTGATTCCTGAGTAGAGTCCTCCAGAATAGTTGACTCCTCCATCTCCTCTGTCCATGATCTCCACAGAGGGCTCAGTAGAGTAGAGTCCTCCAGAATAGTTGACTCCTCCATCTCCTCTGTCCATGATCTCCACAGAGGGCTCAGTAGAGTAGAGTCCTCCAGAATATGGCCCAACATTGACTGCATCCCAAATTGCACCAAATTCCCTAAATAGTGCACTACTTTTGACCAGGGCCAAAATGAATGCACTATATAGGGAATAGGGTGCAATTTGGGATTCAGTACTTGTATGGTGTTACGAAACTATTTGGCCCTGCAGTCTAGGGGGGGGATGGAAACAAGTCCCGTAACATATCTCATGCAAATCATAATAGTAAAAAGGAACAGTGAGAACTAATAGAAATCCACAGACAACCCAAACCTACCGTTAATAAACACTTCTGGTTTATTTTAAACACACGGTAATGGGGTGTGGGAAAAAAGGGTCTGAGCTGGACCCAAGGAAATAAATAATAAATATCCAAACAAACCCCTAAGCTAGTCTAGCCTGCTTTAAGAACAGCTAGCTAACTAACCAGTAAAATACAGTGGGTGGTCCGCCCAGTTCTAACTAGGGTATCTAGACACTGTTTTCCTGCGGGTAATGTAGGCCCAAGGGCGACTTGGCTGGTTATCCCCTTTTCCCACCAGCAGACAGTCATGTACCATAACAACAATACAATACTCACAGGATAACAGACAAAGTGACGTGTAGGTGTAAAAACAAAAGAGAGATCTCCAGAGAGAACCGATTGGGGTCCTTTTAAACCAAGGGAAAGGAGATGTGATTGGGTAAGGGAAAAGGATCAGGTGTGTCTTCTGATTGGTGACTGATTGGTGAATGATGATTGCCACCTGTGAGTAGGGGAGAAGGAGAGGAAAGAAATACACACAGAATACCTGTATCCGTAACATATGGCATGTTATATTTCTATGCACCTTGGGAGGTAATGACATGTTCCTGATTAACAGATGTGGCCTGGGCCTGTGGTCGTCATTAAGACATGTACATGTGTTAGTTACCGTAGAGGGAAGGGGGTCAATGTGTTAGTTACCGTAGAGGGAAGGGGGTCAATGTGTTAGTTACTGTAGAGGGAAGGGGGTCAATGTAAATGTGTTAGTTACTGTAGAGGGAAGGGGGTCAATGTGTTAGTTACTGTAGAGGGAAGGGGGTCAATGTGTTAGTTACTGTAGAGGGAAGGGGGTCAATGTGTTAGTTACTGTAGAGGGAAGGGGGTCAATATAAATGTGTTAGTTACTGTAGAGGGAAGGGGGTCAATATAAATGTGTTAGTTACTGTAGAGGGAAGGGGGTCAATGTGTAGTTTACCTGTAGAGGGAAGGGGGTCAATGTGTTTAGTTACTGTAGAGGGAAGGGGGTCAATGTGTTAGTTACTATAGAGGGGAAGGGGGTCAATGTGTTAGTTACTGTAGAGGGAAGGGGGGTCAACTGTGTTAGTTTACTAGTAGAGGGAAGTGGGTCAATTTGTAAATGTGTTAGTTACCGTAGAGGGAAGGGGGTCAATGTAAATGTGTTCGTTACGTAGAGGGAAGGGGGTCAATGTAATGTTAGTTACTGTAGAGGGAAGGGGGTCAATGTAAATGTGTAGTTACTGTAGAGGGAAGGGGGTCCAATGTGTTAGTTACTGTAGAGGGAAGGGGTCAATGTGTTAGTTACTGTAGAGGGAAGGGGGTCAATGGTACAATGTGTTAGTTACTGTAGAGGGAAGGGGGGACAATGTGTTAGTTACTGTAGAGGGAAGGGGGTCAATGTGTTAGTTTACTGTAGAGGGAAGGGGGTCAATGTGTTAGTTACTGTAGAGGGAAGGGGGTCAATGTAAAT
>NW_021822737.1:5000-25000 GCF_901001165.1 Salmo trutta
TGAAAGGCTTGAGAGAGGTTATATAACAGCAGGTCTGTTAACACTGTGTTAATACTGAAAGGCTTGAGAGAGGTTATATAACAGCAGGTCTGTAAACACTGTGTTAATACTGAAAGGCTTGAGAGAGGTTATATAACAGCAGGTCTGTTAACACTGTGTTGACTCCTTCACTTACCAGACATTCAAACAGCCACTTCAGCAGCATGTCAGGGGTCAGACAGCCACATATCCCTGGTGTGGAGGCTAGAGAGACTGTTGTTCAACCCCCAGACACCCTGCTGTCCCCCAGACACCCTGCTGTCCCCAGACATCCTGTTGTCCCCCAGACACCCTGTTGTCCCCCAGACACCCTGCTGTCCCCCAGACACCCTGCTGTCCCCCCAGACACCCTGCTGTCCCCCCAGACACCCTGCTGTCCCCCCAGACAACCTGCTGTCCCCCAGACACCCTGCTGTCCCCCTAGACACCCTGCTGTTCCCCAGACACCCTGCTGTCCCCCAGACATCCTGTTGTCCCCCAGACACCCTGTTGTCCCCCAGACACCCTGCTGTCCCCCAGACACCCTGCTGTCCCCCCAGACACCCTGCTGTCCCCCCAGACACCCTGCTGTCCCCCCAGACAACCTGCTGTCCCCCAGACACCCTGCTGTCCCCCCAGACACCCTGCTGTTCCCCAGACACCCTGCTGTCCCCCAGACATCCTGTTGTCCCCCAGACACCCTGTTGTCCCCCAGACACCCTGCTGTCCCCCAGACATCCTGCTGTCCCCCAGACACCCTGCTGTCCCCCAGACACCCTGCTGTCCCCCAGACATCCTGACCCTGCTGTTCTCTCTTCACACATGGTGACCTGCTTCATATGTATTGTTAGGTTCTAATGTTCAGAGTAGAAACTCAAAATACACTATAAAAGCTTAAACCAAGTTTATTCTTCCCAGAGGATCAATACAGCTGCATTAGAACAAAAACCTTTTCACACAAACACTGATATTTAACCCTTCCTCTTAGGCTGAGTTTCCTCTTACACTTCTGAACAAACGTTGTGCCTTTATTGCTAGGCAGAACACTAAGTGATACGGGCCATATACTTTTATTTCTCCTTTAACGTGACCTGACCTGGACCCCCTCCATCACTAATCCATGGCTCTCTCCCCTTATCAATGCCTGACCTGGACCCCCTCCATCACTAATCCATGGCTCTATCCCCTTATCAATGCCTGACCTGACCTGGACCCCCTCCATCACTAATCCATGGCTCTCTCCCCTTATCAATGCCTGACCTGGACCCCCTCCATCACTAATCCATGGCTCTCTCCCCTTATCAATGCCTGACCTGGACCCCCCTCCATCACTAATCCATGGCTCTCTCCCCTTATCAATACCTGACCTGGACCCCCTCCATCACTAATCCATGGCTCTATCCCCTTATCAATGCCTGACCTGGACCCCCTCCATCACTAATCCATGGCTCTCTCTCCTTATCAATGCCTGACCTGACCTGGACCCCCTCCATCACTAATCCATGGCTCTATCCCCTTATCAATGCCTGACCTGGACCCCCTCCATCACTAATCCATGGCTCTCTCCCCTTATCAATGCCTGACCTGGACCCCCTCCATCACTAATCCATGGTTCTCTCCCCTTATCAATGCCTGACCTGGACCCCCTCCATCACTAATCCATGGCTCTCTCTCCTTATCAATGCCTGACCTGGACCCCCTCCATCACTAATCCATGGCTCTCTCCCCTTATCAATGCCTGATCTGGACCCCCCCTCCATCACTAATCCATGGCTCTCTCCCCTTATCAATGCCTGACCTGGACCCCCTCCATCACTAATCCATGGCTCTCTCCCCTTATCAATGCCTGACCTGGACCCCCTCCATCACTAATCCATGGCTCTCTCCCCTTATCAATGCCTGATCTGGACCCCCCTCCATCACTAATCCATGGCTCTCTCCCCTTATCAATGCCTGACCTGGACCCCCTCCATCACTAATCCATTGCTCTCTCCCCTTATCAATGCCTGACCTGGACCCCCTCCATCACTAATCCATGGCTCTATCCCCTTATCAATGCCTGATCTGGACCCCCTCCATCACTAATCCATGGCTCTCTCCCCTTATCAATGCCTGACCTGACCTCGACCCCCTCCATCACTAATCCATGGCTCTCTCCCCTTATCAATGCCTGACCTGGACCCCCTCCATCACTAATCCATGACTCTCTCCCCTTATCAATGCCTGACCTGGACCCCCTCCATCACTAATCCATGGCTCTCTCCCCTTATCAATGCCTGACCTGGACCCCCTCCATCACTAATCCATGGCTCTCTCTCCTTATCAATGCCTGACCTGGACCCCCTCCATCACTAATCCATGGCTCTCTCCCCTTATCAATGCCTGACCTGGCCTGGACCCCCTCCATCACTAATCCATGGCTCTATCCCCTTATCAATGCCTGACCTGGACCCCCTCCATCACTAATCCATGGCTCTCTCCCCTTATCAATGCCTGCCACATGATCGTTTTCCCTACACTCAGTACATTCCAAGCTTAATTTCCTCCACCATATAGCTTCCTCCTACAGATACCCATTAACCTCTGGTCTAGCCCCTCTAACCCTCAGCACTCAGTATCTTAATAGGATACCTGATAATTAACCCTATCCCAAGTTTAGGAGTTAGTACCCAGGACAACCAATGATAATAAAACACAAACACAAAATAAACATAATTCTCATTCACAGTGAGGTTTACAAACTCCGAGACTTATGGCCTCTGTTCTATGATCACACCAAACCCTCTCATTTCCATGTATTACAGAACACTGATAATAACTTGTCCACTGGAGCTGTTGACTTCTTCCATTCTGTGTTTTCCTGCTGGTTCCTGAGAGAGTGATAGGACAAGACTTAAAAAGCACAAAACAAACACAAAACATAACAGCATTAACAATGTGTTAAACTATGCATAATTATATGTGCATAAAAAACCAAAATGTTTATAACATGACATTTCCCACTCTCTATTCACCTGACTTTGTCTTCAGAACACTTTTCTGCTGGATTCCACAAAAATGAAAGCCCTCAAAAGCCTCCTCATGCTTTCACCCAGTCTTCACCGTCAGACCACAGGTTCCGAGAGGTGTTCCCATGCCATGTCATCCTCACTTTGCTCCCCATCTCCTTCCTAGTCACCTGATAGGCGGGTCACCTGATAGGCGGGTCACCTGATAGGCGGGTCACCTGATAGGCGGGTCACCTGATAGGCAGGTCACCTGATAGGCACGTCACCTGATAGGCAGGTCACCTGATAGGCACGTCACCTGATAGGCAGGTCACCTGATAGGCAGGTCACCTGATAGGCACGTCACCTGATAGGCAGGTCACCTGATAGGCAGGTCACCTAATAGGCAGGTCACCTGATAGGCAGGTCACCTGATAGGCACGTCACCTAATTGGCACGTCACCTGATAGGCAGGTCACCTGATAGGCACGTCACCTGGTAGGCAGGTCACCTAATAGGCACGTCACCTGATAGGCGGGTCACCTGATAGGCGGGTCACCTGATAGGCAGGTCACCTGATAGGCACGTCACCTGATAGGCAGGTCACCTGATAGGCAGGTCACCTGATAGGCACGTCACCTGATAGGCAGGTCACCTGATAGGCACGTCACCTGATAGGCGGGTCACCTGATAGGCGGGTCACCTGATAGGCGGGTCACCTGATAGGCGGGTCACCTGATAGGCACGTCACCTGATAGGCGGGTCACCTGATAGGCGGGTCACCTGATAGGCGGGTCACCTGATAGGCGGGTCACCTGATAGGCGGGTCACCTGATAGGCGGGGTCACCTGATAGGCGGGGTCACCTGATAGGCGGGGTCACCTGATAGGCGGGTCACCTGATAGGCGGGTCACCTGATAGGCGGGTGCGTAGCCCTAATCAACACTACATCCTCTTGAGTTAACTCAGCACTGGATAGACTTTCACATTAATGCCTCCAACATGTTGTTTAGTGTACAATTACCCCACCATCTTTCCTTTCATCTGATCCATTAACCAATAAAGCAGCTAACCCAACTATGGTGTTTAAAGTGGCTCCCAGACCCAACCCATCTGATCCATTAACCAATAAAGCAGCTAACCCAACTATGGTGTTTAAAGTAGCTCCCAGACCCAACCCATCTGATCCATTAACCAATAAAGCAGCTAACCCAACTATGGTGTTTAAAGTGGCTCCCAGACCCAACCCATCTGATCCATTAACCAATAAAGCAGCTAACCCAACTATGGTGTTTAAAGTGGCTCCCAGACCCAACCCATCTGATCCATTAACCAATAAAGCAGCTAACCCAACTATGGTGTTTAAAGTGGCTCCCAGACCCAACCCATCTGATCCATTAACCAATAAAGCAGCTAACCCAACTATGGTGTTTAAAGTGGCTCCCAGACCCAACCCATCTGATCCATTAACCAATAAAGCAGCTAAACCCAACTATGGTGTTTAAAGTGGCTCCCAGACCCAACCCATCTGCCTGTCTACAGTGGAGTCTAGTCTTTCTCTCTCTTTAGCTCCACTTCCTCTGTCATGGCGTCTTCAAGCTCACACATTATGCAGCTGGACCTCACTTCACATGAGAACTACCAAGCCATGTGACATGAGTCCTCATAAACTGATATCCCAACAATGCTACTAAAGTAACTACTGTTACCACTAACATGACCCCTGACTATAATCTCCTTCACTTCCTGTCCTGAGAATAACTACTGTTACTACTAACATGACCCCTGACTATATCCTCCTTCACTTCCTGTCCTGAGAATAACTACTGTTACTACTAACATGACCCCTGACTATAAACTCCTTCACTTCCTGTCCTGAGAATAACTACTGTTACTACTAACATGACCCCTGACTATAATCTCCTTCACTTCCTGTCCCTACAGCGACTGTCCTGAGAATAACTACTGTTACTACTAACATGACCCCTGACTATATCCTCCTTCACTTCCTGTCCTGAGAATAACTACTGTTACTACTAACATGACCCCTGACTATAAACTCCTTCACTTCCTGTCCTGAGAATAACTACTGTTACTACTAACATGACCCCTGACTATAAACTCCTTCACTTCCTGTCCTGAGAATAACTACTGTTACTACTAACATGACCCCTGACTATATCCTCCTTCACTTCCTGTCCTGAGAATAACTACTGTTACTACTAACATGACCCCTGACTATAACCTCCTTCACTTCCTGTCCTGAGAATAACTACTGTTACTACTAACATGACCCCTGACTATAACATCCTTTACTTCCTGTCCTGAGAATAACTACTGTTACTACTAACATGACCCCTGACTATATCCTCCTTCACTTCCTGTCCTGAGAATAACTACTGTTACTACTAACATGACCCCTGACTATAAACTCCTTCACTTCCTGTCCTGAGAATAACTACTGTTACTACTAACATGACCCCTGACTATAAACTCCTTCACTTCCTGTCCCTACAGCGACTGTCCTGAGAATAACCTCTGCATGTAATCTGTCAAGTGTTCGCCGGCTGTTAGAAATGAGGAAAGAGATTAATGAGTTGGAAGAATATCCAACCAAACAAAACTCTGAGTCACAGGTTTCTTGAAAGTTGACAGTAGTGTCTGAAATGCCAACATGATCTCTGCTACTCTCACCATGATCTGGGTCTGTGTAATAGTCCCTATACTGTGCACAGTTAGCTGTCCTCCCTCTCCTACGAGCTATCTCCTGTAACAATACACACGGTCTCTGTGGATGATACCATTCTATCACCCTGATCACATTCCATCCCACTTAACAGTCTGCTGTAAACATTCTGTCTCAAACACAGGCCTCATGTGTACCTCACCTCCTGCTACAGAGACATTTACACATGTATCATACCATCTAACCCATAACACACTAGTCACTACTCCTAATGCACGTCTACCGTTATAAACATACTAAAACAATCCTAAATCAATTAGTCAATATACATCAGTCCCTCCTCTGGAACAGTGATCAGTCTTATGTTCCACGACACCTAAAAACATATTGACTTGAACAGGAAAGAGAGAAAGTACATGTTTAATAATTCACACCAGCCTTGATGCTACTAGGACTGGGGACAGAACCGTCCATCCGTTACGTTCTTGTATGCAATTAATTATACCGTATCACCCAGCAATCTCTATGTATTGATGCGATTTAACATGAATATTCTGATGACATGGTAAAACAAAAGAAAACAAAAATGGTTGACCCAAGCTATCATCCAGTGAGTTCTCTAATACCCTCCCTCTCGGAGGACACTTAAAGATAAGGCTTCTAGAGCCTTCCTGGGGCTAATACATTTTAGCAGTGCCCCCACGCCTCCAGTTTGAGAACAACTCTCTCTCTCACTAAATCATAACTAAAACATTTTATAAATGATCCAACCCAAATTGAGAATGACAGTCCTTGGTCCTTTACTTTGAGTCTTCTCATCCTAGCACACATCATCCCGGTTAGAATGTACATTTATAAACGGGAACTTTTATTGCCGGTAATAAATCTTCTCATTACAGCCCCCCTTTGTCCCTGTTTTCCTGGTAATGAAAGATCGGTTTCTCAATGCGTACTTAGTCCAAATTGTTTGCAGTGTGTAGACCTCCCTTCTCCCTGCACTTATCATTCTAGCGTGTCTTCTTCAGATAGCGTTGCAGTTCATCTTCCCAACGGCACATGTAACTCTTGCCTGTCACGTTTGATGGCCCTTGATAATGTCCCGATTTCAATATCCAAAGAGATGCATCCGTTTTTTCCCACACACTCGAGTCTCTCCCCCGAGCTGCTATCACCATTCTGTCTGGTCTATTTCTCCCACCAGCACCCAGGAACATGAGAGAAATGTGGATGTTATCTCTCTCCATGCTCACTCCACATGTGCGGTCTCAGGACTCTGGTGCACTCCTGCCGCTGTACCCAGGTTAATGACTTGGACTCAGATAGGAGTGTTAAAAGTCACTGTTGCATTGAACGCCTTTGTTGCTCTTTCTTCAGCCGGTTTGGGAGGGTTTTGAGGTTCACACACACTGTTTGTGACCAAATGATTCCTACATGCATTAAGACACCATCTGACGTCACCTTCCATAATAACCTATAGAGAGGACAGATCAGAACAACAGTTTTAGTTCAATTCATTTCTGTTTCAGGAAATCCAGACACGCTTTGACTATATCACAAATTATTACATTCCCAATTTTCTTAATAACATTATCTCTATGACAAATGTCAAAGAGCATAACAATATATACTGTTACTGTTGAAACCATTTTCCTACTTAGTTCTTACTCCCCTATTTTACTGGCAAGCTTTCGGAAGAGTTGCCAGATCAGGGAGTTAACAGCCTAACCCATGGGGGGAATCCCACACTCCAGCAGGGAGTTAACACCCTAACCCATGGGGGGAATCCCAACACTCCAGCAGGGAGTTAACACCCTAACCCATGGGGGAATCCCAACACTCCAGCAGGGAGTTAACACCCTAACCCATGGGGGGAATCCCAACACTCCAGCAGGGAGTTAACACCCTAACCCATGGGGGGAATCCCAACACTCCAGCAGGGAGTTAACAGCCTAACCCATGGGGGGAATCCCAACACTCCAGAAGACCCAATCTGGTGAAATTTCTATTGAAAGGAAATCAGCAATACACATCACAATCCATTTCATGAAATCAGCAATACACATCACAATCCATTTGGAGTAACTGTCATCCCTTATTAACATATATGTTTCCTTCTATATGCAGACTGAACAAATTACATTTGCATATTTACCCAAATTGCAGGACCCCAGGAAACTGGTAATTTTCCCTTCGAACACGTCATTCACATCGTGATTCAAAATCAACATGTTAAATCAAAAATTAACAAATTCGAATAACCAATCAACTTAGAATGACAACTCTTGATAACTCCATAAGGAAATAATAGTATCTCATAAAGTAATGGTAAAATAGAACATCAACTGGTGTATCTCATTCATTTTGTAATTAAATCCCACACGTTTCCATGATTTCTAGTGAGATTGATCAGGCCTGCCCAGAAAGTCAGGATATATTCGACACCATTAAATATTTTCTTTCCCTGTCCTTCAGAAACCATTTAAAAACCTTCCAAACATTTCCATCCTTCTGCATACCCAAGTTTTTGGGGCGTCGGTTATCCTAGTGGTTAGAGCGTTGGGCCACTAACCGAAAGGTTGCTGGATCAAATCCCTGAGCTGACAAGGTAAAAATCTGTCATTCTGCCCCTTTGTTCACCGGTAGGCCGTCATTGTAAATAATAATTTGTTCTTAAACGACGTGCCTAGTTAAATAAATGATACATTTAAAACCAAATAGGATAGACTCCAAAAAATAAATCCCATGGTATCAACACCACTAACGCATATTCATAACCGGTAAGTTGTGTGTGTGTGTGCGTGCGTGCTGGTGTGTGAACATGAACAGGCCTTAATTATCTAGGAACTCCGTTTATGGCCTAATCCAGATACTTTCGTACTTAAAACTGCTGAATATCACTAACTGCTCTCCCCAAGACCACAGTCTCAGGGGACATTCCAACCAGAGATAATGACACCCCCTCTTCTGGAAAAGAAAGTGTACATTTCGTGAAGAATTCACTATGCTACATTTTAATCGGCAATCCACAAGTATTAATTATAAACCAAACACGATAATAGTAAACCCCACTGTCTTTACTCCGATCATTAAACGTTTGTTTTTAATCCACCCCATCGTTTATGTATCTTTTATTTAGCATGTACTACCCTTAGACACGCTGACTTTTTTTATTTCATTTCTTTATTTTATTTGAATTCTCCGTCAGCAGGGAAATGTTGCCCAATTTTATCCAATTCGCTAAAAAAAAAAATTCCCATATTCGAGCCGACTTGGTAGAATGCTCGTGAGCTTCTTTCTGCGCCTCCATGGCTTTATTATAATCATCTAGCTCTGCTTTACAGGGAGAAACGGGGCCGTCTGTTGCCATATCAATAGTTATTATTCCCTAACCTCTCCCATCGCTGTCCAGGGTGTTTTACATTTCTTCACTCCCGTCTATAATACACACCGTCTAACCACCATTCTCCAAGGTAGAGCTGCCCACTTCCCCCGGATAAAAGTTATGCTATTTGTGCCTATTAATTGGTCACGGCATCTAATACCTTGTATTAGAACCTATACTATAGCGTCTGCAAATGTATTACTGGAGAATACGGGATGACTTAAAAACTTCTTCAGGATTGGTGGGTCCCCTGCGGGACAGTTGAGCTAACGTAGGCTAATGCGATAAGCATGAGGTTGTAAGTAACAAGAACATTTTCCAGGACATAGACATATCTGATATTGGCAAAAAGCTTAAATTATTGTTAATCTAACTGTACTGTCCAATTTACAGTAGCTATTACAGTGAAAGAATACCATGCTATTGTTTGAGGAGAGTGCACAGTTTTGAACATGAAAAGTTATTAATAAACACATTAGTCACATTTGGGCAGTCTTGATACACCATTTTGAACAGAATTTCAATGGTTCATTGGATCAGTTTAAAACTTTTGCACATACACTGCTGCCATCTAGTGGCCAAAATGTAAATTGCACCTGGGCTGGAATAATACATTATGGCTTTTCTCTTGCATATCAAAGATGATGGTACAAAAACAGTAATATGTATATAGGTTAGGCCTGTAGCTGTTCTCTCTTCACACATGGTGACCTGCTTCATATGTATATAGACTAGGCATGTTGCTGTTCTCTCTTCACACATGGTGACCTGCTTCATATGTATATAGGCCTGTAGCTGTTCTCTCTTCACACATGGTGACCTGCTTCATATGTATATAGACTAGGCCTGTAGCTGTTCTCTCTTCACACATGGTGACCTGCTTCATATGTATATAGACTAGGCCTGTTGCTGTTCTCTCTTCACACATGGTGACCTGCTTCATATGTATATAGACTAGGCCTATTGCTGTTCTCTCTTCACACATGGTGACCTGCTTCATATGTATATAGACTAGGCCTATTGCTGTTCTCTCTTCACACATGGTGACCTGCTTCATATGTATATAGACTAGGCCTGTTGCTGTTCTCTCTTCACACATGGTGACCTGCTTCATATGTATATAGACTAGGCCTGTTGCTGTTCTCTCTTCACACATGGTGACCTGCTTCATATGTATATAGACTAGGCCTGTTGCTGTTCTCCCTTCACACATGGTGACCTGCTTCATATGTATATAGACTAGGCCTGTTGCTGTTCTCTCTTCACACATGGTGACCTGCTTCATATGTATATAGACTAGGCCTGTTGCTGTTCTCCCTTCACACATGGTGACCTGCTTCATATGTATATAGACTAGGCCTGTAGCTGTTCTCCCTTCACACATGGTGACCTGCTTCATATGTATATAGACTAGGCCTGTTGCTGTTCTCCCTTCACACATGGTGACCTGCTTCATATGTATATAGACTAGGCCTGTTGCTGTTCTCCCTTCACACATGGTGACCTGCTTCATATGTATATAGACTAGGCCTGTTGCTGTTCTCCCTTCACACATGGTGACCTGCTTCATATGTATATAGACTAGGCCTGTTGCTGTTCTCTCTTCACACATGGTGACCTGCTTCATATGTATATAGACTAGGCCTGTTGCTGTTCTCCCTTCACACATGGTGACCTGCTTCAGGGCTCAACATGCTGCTCTCTCTCTTCTCTATGGCTCTCTTTCCTCTCTCTCCTCTCTCCTCTCTCTCTCTTCTCTCTTTTCCCTCTCTGCCTTGTGAGTCAGCCCTTACTGGTTTGGATGCATCCCTGGGGGTGGAGGAGAGAGAGAGGAGAGGAGAGGAGAGGAGAGTGAAGCAGAGAGAAGGGAGGGGGAGAGGAGAGGAGAGGAGAGGAGGATTTTAGCTGTTTTTTCCTGATTGTAAAACCACTAGAGGGCATACATCTCCCTCATACATCTCCCTCTCTCTCTCACTCCTTCTCTCACTCTACCTTCATCCCTCTCTCACTCCTTCTCTCACTCTACCTTCATCCCTCTCTCACTCCTTCTCTCCCTCTACCTCCATCCGTCTCTCTCTCACTCCTTCTCTCACTCTACCTCCATCTGTCTCTCTCTCACTCCTTCTCTCACTCTACCTCCATCTGTCTCTCTCTCACTCCTTCTCTCACTCTACCTTCATCCCTCTCTCACTCCTTCTCTCACTCTACCTCCATCCATCTTTCTCTCACTCCTTCTCTCACTCTACCTCATCTGTCTCTCTCACTCCTTCTCTCACTCTACCTTCATCCCTCTCTCTCTCACTCCTTCTCTCACTCTACCTTCATCCCTCTCTCTCTCACTCCTTCTCTCACTCTACCTCCATCCCTCTCTCTCTCACTCCTTCTCTCACTCTACCTCCATCTGTCTCTCTCTCACTCCTTCTCTCACTCTACCTCCATCTGTCTCTCTCTCACTCCTTCTCTCACTCTACCTCCATATATCTCTCTCCCTCCTCTCCCTTTCTACCTCCATCTGTCTCTCTCTCACTCCTTCTCTCACTCTACCTCCATCCCTCTCTCTCTCACTCCTTCTCTCACTCTACCTCCATCGGTCTCTCTCTCACTCCTTCTCTCACTCTACCTCCATATATCTCTCTCCCTCCTCTCCCTTTCTACCTCCACCCCTCTCTCTCTCTCCTCTCCCTCTCTACCATTTCATTATTCATTCTCTTTGCCACACAGTTGTTTCCACAACAACTGGAGAAGCTATAAAATGTACAACAGGAGACCAACATGAGGCTGTAGGTTCTGTAAACTCAACAACCCACAGGCTGTGTCCAAAATGGGCCCCTATTCCATTTATAGTGCACCAGGACCCATAAGACTCTGGTGTAAAGTAGTGCACCAGGACAATAAGACTCTGGTATAAAGTAGTGCACCAGGACAATAAGACTCTGGTATAAAGTAGTGCACCAGGACCCATAAGACTCTGGTATAAAGTAGTGCACCAGGACAATAAGACTCTGGTATAAAGTAGTGCACCAGGACCCATAAGACTCTGGTATAAGTAGTGCACCAGGACAATAAGACTCTGGTATAAAGTAGTGCACCAGGACCCATAAGACTCTGGTATAAAGTAGTGCACCAGGACCCATAAGACTCTGGTATAAAGTAGTGCACCAGGACCCATAAGACTCTGGTATAAAGTAGTGCACCAGGACAATAAGACTCTGGTATAAAGTAGTGCACCAGGACAATAAGACTCTGGTATAAAGTAGTGCACCAGGACCCATAAGACTCTGGTATAAAGTAGTTGTACCAGGACCCATAAGACTCTGGTATAAAGTAGTGCACCAGGACCCCATAAGACTCTGGTATAAAGTAGTGCACCAGGACAATAAGACTCTGGTATAAAGTAGTGCACCAGGACAATAAGACTCTGGTATAAAGTAGTGCACCAGGACCCATAAGACTCTGGTATAAGTAGTGCACCAGGACAATAAGACTCTGGTATAAAGTAGTGCACCAGGACAATAAGACTCTGGTATAAAGTAGTGCACCAGGACAATAAGACTCTGGTAATAAGTAGTGCACCAGGACAATAAGACTCTGGTAAAAAGTAGTGCACCAGGACAATAAGACTCTGGTATAAAGTAGTGCCCCAGGACCCATAAGGACTCTGGTATAAAGTAGTGTACCAGGACAATAAGACTCTGGTATAAAGTAGTGCACCAGGACCCATAAGACTCTGGTATAAAGTAGTGCCACCAGGACCCATAAGACTCTGGTATAAAGTAGTGCACCAGGACAATAAGACTCTGGTATAAAGTAGTGCACCAGGACCCATAAGACTCTGGTATAAAGTAGTGCACCAGGACAATAAGACTCTGGTATAAAGTAGTGCACCAGGACCCATAAGACTCTGGTATAAAGTAGTGCACCAGGACAATAAGACTCTGGTATAAAGTAGTGCACCAGGACAATAAGACTCTGGTATAAAGTAGTGCACCAGGACCCATAAGACTCTGGTATAAAGTAGTGCACCAGGACCCATAAGACTCTGGTATAAAGTAGTGCACCAGGACAATAAGACTCTGGTGTAAAGTAGTGCACCAGGACAATAAGACTCTGGTATAAAGTAGTGCACCAGGACAATAAGACTCTGGTATAAAGTAGTGCACCAGGACCCATAAGACTCTGGTATAAAGTAGTGCACCAGGACCCATAAGACTCTGGTATAAAGTAGTGCACCAGGACCCATAAGACTCTGGTATAAAGTAGTGCACCAGGACAATAAGACTCTGGTATAAAGTAGTGCACCAGGACAATAAGACTCTGGTATAAAGTAGTGCACCAGGACCCATAAGACTCTGGTATAAAGTAGTGCACCAGGACAATAAGACTCTGGTATAAAGTAGTGCACCAGGACCCATAAGACTCTGGTATAAAGTAGTGCCACCAGGACAATAAGACTCTGTATAAGTAGTGCACCAGGACCCATAAGACTCTGGTGTAAAGTAGTGCACCAGGACCCATAAGACTCTGGTATAAAGTTGTTGCACCAGGACAATAAGACTCTGGTATAAAGTAGTGCACCAGGACAATAAGACTCTGGTATATAAGTAGTGCACCAGGACAATAAGACTCTGGTATAAAGTAGTGCACCAGGACAATAAGACTCTGGTATAAAGTAGTGTACCAGACCCATAAGACTCTGGTATAAAGTAGTGTACCAGGACAATAAGACTCTGGTATAAAGTAGTGCACCAGGGACCCATAAGACTCTGGTATAAAGTAGTGCACCAGGACAATAAGACTCTGGTATAAAGTAGTGCACCAGGACCCATAAGACTCTGGTATAAAGTAGTGCACCAGGACACATAAGACTCTGGTATAAAGTAGTGCACCAGGACAATAAGACTCTGGTATAAAGTAGTGCACCAGGACACTAAGACTCTGGTATAAAGTAGTGCACCAGGACCATAAGACTCTGGTATAAAGTAGTGCACCAGGACAATAAGACTCTGTGTAAAGTAGTGCACCAGGACCCATAAGACTCTGGTATAAAGTAGTGCACCAGGACAATAAGACTCTGGTGTAAAGTAGTGCACCAGGACCCATAAGACTCTGGTATAAAGTAGTGCACCAGGACAATAAGACTCTGGTATAAAGTAGTGCACCAGGACAATAAGACTCTGGTATAAAGTAGTGCACCAGGACCCATAAGACTCTGGTATAAAGTAGTGCACCAGGACCCATAAGACTCTGGTATAAAGTAGTGCACCAGGACAATAAGACTCTGGTATAAAGTAGTGCACCAGGACAATAAGACTCTGGTATAAAGTAGTGCACCAGGACCCATAAGACTCTGGTATAAAGTAGTGTACCAGGACAATAAGACTCTGGTATAAAGTAGTGCACCAGGACCCATAAGACTCTGGTATAAAGTAGTGCACCAGGACAATAAGACTCTGGTATAAAGTAGTGTACCAGGACCCATAAGACTCTGGTATAAAGTAGTGCACCAGGACAATAAGACTCTGGTATAAAGTAGTGCACCAGGACAATAAGACTCTGGTATAAAGTAGTGTACCAGGACAATAAGACTCTGGTATAAAGTAGTGCACCAGGACCCATAAGACTCTGGTATAAAGTAGTGCACCAGGACCCATAAGACTCTGGTATAAAGTAGTGTACCAGGACCCATAAGACTCTGGTATAAAGTAGTGCACCAGGACAATAAGACTCTGGTATAAAGTAGTGCACCAGGACCCATAAGACTCTGGTATAAAGTAGTGCACCAGGACCCATAAGACTCTGGTATAAAGTAGTGCACCAGGACAATAAGACTCTGGTATAAAGTAGTGCACCAGGACAATAAGACTCTGGTATAAAGTAGTGCACCAGGACAATAAGACTCTGGTATAAAGTAGTGCACCAGGACAATAAGACTCTGGTGTAAAGTAGTGCACCAGGACAATAAGACTCTGGTATAAAGTAGTGCACCAGGACAATAAGACTCTGGTATAAAGTAGTGCACCAGGACAATAAGACTCTGGTATAAAGTAGTGCACCAGGACAATAAGACTCTGGTATAAAGTAGTGCACCAGGACAATAAGACTCTGGTATAAAGTAGTGTACCAGGACCCATAAGACTCTGGTATAAAGTAGTGCACCAGGACAATAAGACTCTGGTATAAAGTAGTGCACCAGGACCCATAAGACTCTGGTATAAAGTAGTGCACCAGGACAATAAGACTCTGGTATAAAATAGTGCACCAGGACCCATAAGACTCTGGTATAAAGTAGTGCACCAGGACAATAAGACTCTGGTGTAAAGTAGTGCACCAGGACAATAAGACTCTGGTATAAAGTAGTGCACCAGGACAATAAGACTCTGGTATAAAGTAGTGCACCAGGACAATAAGACTCTGGTATAAAGTAGTGCACCAGGACAATAAGACTCTGGTATAAAGTAGTGCACCAGGACAATAAGACTCTGGTATAAAGTAGTGCACCAGGACAATAAGACTCTGGTATAAAAGTAGTGTACCAGGACAATTAAGACTCCTGGTATAAAGTAGTGCACCAGGACAATAAGACTCTGGTATAAAGTAGTGCACCAGGACCCATAAGACTCTGGTATAAAGTAGTGCACCAGGACAATAAGACTCTGGTATAAAGTAGTGCACCAGGACAATAAGACTCTGGTATAAAGTAGTGCACCAGGACAATAAGACTCTGGTATAAAGTAGTGCACCAGGACCCATAAGACTCTGGTATAAAGTAGTGCACCAGGACCCATAAGACTCTGGTATAAAGTAGTGCACCAGGACAATAAGACTCTGGTGTAAAGTAGTGCACCAGGACAATAAGACTCTGGTATAAAGTAGTGCACCAGGACAATAAGACTCTGGTATAAAGTAGTGCACCAGGACCCATAAGACTCTGGTATAAAGTAGTGCACCAGGACCCATAAGACTCTGGTATAAAGTAGTGCACCAGGACCCATAAGACTCTGGTATAAAGTAGTGCACCAGGACAATAAGACTCTGGTATAAAGTAGTGCACCAGGACAATAAGACTCTGGTATAAAGTAGTGCACCAGGACCCATAAGACTCTGGTATAAAGTAGTGCACCAGGACAATAAGACTCTGGTATAAAGTAGTGCACCAGGACCCATAAGACTCTGGTATAAAGTAGTGCACCAGGACAATAAGACTCTGGTATAAAGTAGTGCACCAGGACCCATAAGACTCTGGTGTAAAGTAGTGCACCAGGACCCATAAGACTCTGGTATAAAGTAGTGCACCAGGACAATAAGACTCTGGTATAAAGTAGTGCACCAGGACAATAAGACTCTGGTATAAAGTAGTGCACCAGGACAATAAGACTCTGGTATAAAGTAGTGCACCAGGACAATAAGACTCTGGTATAAAGTAGTGTACCAGGACCCATAAGACTCTGGTATAAAGTAGTGTACCAGGACAATAAGACTCTGGTATAAAGTAGTGCACCAGGACCCATAAGACTCTGGTATAAAGTAGTGCACCAGGACAATAAGACTCTGGTATAAAGTAGTGCACCAGGACCCATAAGACTCTGGTATAAAGTAGTGCACCAGGACACATAAGACTCTGGTATAAAGTAGTGCACCAGGACAATAAGACTCTGGTATAAAGTAGTGCACCAGGACAATAAGACTCTGGTATAAAGTAGTGCACCAGGACAATAAGACTCTGGTATAAAGTAGTGCACCAGGACAATAAGACTCTGGTGTAAAGTAGTGCACCAGGACCCATAAGACTCTGGTATAAAGTAGTGCACCAGGACAATAAGACTCTGGTGTAAAGTAGTGCACCAGGACCCATAAGACTCTGGTATAAAGTAGTGCACCAGGACAATAAGACTCTGGTATAAAGTAGTGCACCAGGACAATAAGACTCTGGTATAAAGTAGTGCACCAGGACCCATAAGACTCTGGTATAAAGTAGTGCACCAGGACCCATAAGACTCTGGTATAAAGTAGTGCACCAGGACAATAAGACTCTGGTATAAAGTAGTGCACCAGGACAATAAGACTCTGGTATAAAGTAGTGCACCAGGACCCATAAGACTCTGGTATAAAGTAGTGTACCAGGACAATAAGACTCTGGTATAAAGTAGTGCACCAGGACCCATAAGACTCTGGTATAAAGTAGTGCACCAGGACAATAAGACTCTGGTATAAAGTAGTGTACCAGGACCCATAAGACTCTGGTATAAAGTAGTGCACCAGGACAATAAGACTCTGGTATAAAGTAGTGCACCAGGACAATAAGACTCTGGTATAAAGTAGTGTACCAGGACAATAAGACTCTGGTATAAAGTAGTGCACCAGGACCCATAAGACTCTGGTATAAAGTAGTGCACCAGGACCCATAAGACTCTGGTATAAAGTAGTGTACCAGGACCCATAAGACTCTGGTATAAAGTAGTGCACCAGGACAATAACACTCTGGTATAAAGTAGTGCACCAGGACCCATAAGACTCTGGTATAAAGTAGTGCACCAGGACCCATAAGACTCTTGTATAAAGTAGTGCACCAGGAACAATAAGACTCTGGTATAAAGTAGTGCACCAGGACAATAAGACTCTGGTATAAAGTAGTGCACCAGGACAATAAGACTCTGGTATAAAGTAGTGCACCAGGACAATAAGACTCTGGTGTAAAGTAGTTGCACCAGGACAATAAGACTCTGGTATAAAGTAGTGCACCAGGACAATAAGACTCTGGTATAAAGTAGGTGCACCAGGACAATAAGACTCTGGTATAAAGTAGTTGCACCAGGACAATAAGACTCTGGTATATATAAAGTAGTGCACCAGGACAATAAGACTCTGGTATAAAGTAGTGTACCAGGACCCATAAGACTCTGGTATAAAGTAAGTTGCACCAGGGACAATAAGACTCTGGTATAAAGTAGTGCACCAGGACCCATAAGACTCTGGTATAAATTAGTGCACCAGGACAATAAGACTCTGGTATAAAAGTAGTGCACCAGGACCATAAGACTCTGGTATAAAGTAGTGCACCAGGACAATAAGACTCTGGTGTAAAGTAGTGCACCAGGACAATAAGGACTCTGGGTATAAAGTAGTGCACCAGGACAATAAGACTCTGGTTATAAAGTAGTGCACCAGGACAATAAGGACTCTGGTATAAAGTAGTGCACCAGAGACAATAAGACTCTGGTATAAAGTAGTGCACCAGGACAATAAGACTCTGGTATAAGTAGTGCACCAGGGACAATAAGACTCTGGTATAAGTAGTGTACCAGGACAATAAGACTCTGGTATAAAGTAGTGCACCAGGACAATAAGACTCTGGTATAAAGTAGTGCACCAGGACCCATAAGACTCTGGTATAAAGTAGTGCACCAGGACAATAAGACTCTGGTATAAAGTAGTGCACCAGGACAATAAGACTCTGGTTATAAAGTAGTGCACCAGGACAATAAGACTCTGGTATAAAGTAGTGCACCAGGACCCATAAGACTCTGGTATAAAGTAGTGCACCAGGACCCATAAGACTCTGGTATAAAGTAGTGCACCAGGACCCATAAGACTCTGGTATAAAGTAGTGCACCAGGACCCATAAGACTCTGGTATAAAGTAGTGCACCAGGACAATAAGACTCTGGTATAAAGTAGTGCACTAAACAGTGATAGGGTGCCATTTGGGAGCCTTTCTCAGTCCCTCTCTATCACTTACCTGTCTGTTGGCACATGAAGTATACTGGCATATTATTTCAGTATTCTCCCACGTATAATGAAGGGCTGTAAAGTATACAGGCATATTATTTCAGTATTCTCCCACGTATAATGAAGGGCTGTAAAGTATACTGGCATGTTATTTCAGTATTCTCCCACGTATAATGAAGGGCTGTAAAGTATACTGGCATATTATTTCAGTATTCTCCCACGTATAATGAAGGGCTATAAAGTATACTGGCATATTATTTCAATATTCTCCCACGTAGAAAGAAGGGCTGTAAAGTATACAGGCATATTATTTCAGTATTCTCCCACGTATAATGAAGGGCTGTAAAGTATACTGGCATATTATTTCAGTATTCTCCCACGTATAATGAAGGGCTGTAAAGTATACAGGCATATTATTTCAGTATTCTCCCACGTATAATGAAGGGCTATAAAGTATACTGGCATATTATTTCAGTATTCTCCCACGTAGAAAGAAGGGCTGTAAAGTATACTGGCATATTATTTCAGTATTCTCCCACGTATAATGAAGGGCTGTAAAGTATACTGGCATATTATTTCAGTATTCTCCCACGTAGAATGAAGGGCTGTAAAGTATACTGGCGTATTATTTCAGTATTCTCCCACGTATAATGAAGGGCTGTAATAGACGGGAAGACGAGCCTGGCGAACAATGGAAGACACCCATGGGCTGCAGTCGTTATGTTATGCCCACTGTGTGTGCGTGTATGTGCATGTGTTTGTGTGTGTGTGTGCGTGCGTGTGCGTGCGTACGTGTGTGTGTGTTTCTCCTCACCCTGAGTATTTCTTGTGGTTGTTATGATGTATGACGGTTAGTGTGTCACATTGATTTACTGTAACAATGTAGAAGCTCTTATCTCAGGAAACCAGTACATGGTGTGTTCTCACACACACACCTTCTCCCAACCCTTCTCCCAACCCTTCAAGTGTGGGCTACAGCACAGGAATTACTCTCCTCACAGACAAAGAGACAGAAACACTGGATCCTCTATGTCTCTGAAAATAACGTTTGATTCCCCGCGCTGGTTTAATCATTTTAACATCCAGGGCAGAGGGGGTCCAGAGGGGAATAGAGGGGGAGTGGAGGGGGAGTGGAGGGGGAGTGGAGGGAAGGAGAGGAGGAGAGGGGGAGTGGAGGGAAGGAGAGGGGGAGTGGAGGGAAG
>NW_021822737.1:35000-45000 GCF_901001165.1 Salmo trutta
TCCATACATGTTTTCCTGGTGGAAAAGTGGTCAGAATGTGCCTTTTTGGACCTGGATGTTAAACCATTCAGGAGATCAAGGTGCTCCAGTTGACCCATTTTGCATACACCACCATAGCATCGCTGGCAAAGATAAACGGTTGAGTTTGATATAATTTAAAAGCTAACAAACAGTGTTGTTAAACTATTTTATTATACCTTTAAAAAAGTATGCACATTTTCATTTTTAACCTCAATTGTCTAAAAACATAAATTATATAAAAATTATGATCTTTTTTTGTCATATTCGCATATGTTGTCGCTAAGATGCTATTTTACATCATCTGATGTTTTTGTGCCCGAGATCGGTTCAGACACGACATGCTCTTGAATACAGGGAGGAGGTCATTTCAATCGTAGAAATATCATTAATAGAATGGACCTATCCCTTCAGGCCTCTGCAATTTAGCTGGTACACCATTGACATTTACATTTAATTAACATTTTTACTTCTAATTACTACCACAAAGATTGCTACCACCGCCTGTCCACCCACCGTCAAATGTCAACTTAAAAGGTCACGTCAATTCTATTATCTGTATTTCTATGATTTCAAAAGGTTTTTCTATGGAGGACTGACAGTATAATTTAAAACAACATATATTCCCATTCAAGTTAACATTCTCTGATGTGTGGACCTCCAATCACCTTTGTGGTACCATTTGAAAGGTTCAGATTGAAATTGTATTCCCATTTTAGTACATTTAACAGCTAAAACATGACACTCACGCTGTATTTAAGAGCGTACTAAATATATCCTCCACATGGGGTATATATTGAAGCCATCAGATAAGCTGTATCCTGTGCTTTGTGGTGAGTGAGAGAGACGTCTGTTAAGTCAGCAGCTCGCTGGCTGTGAAGTTTGAAATGATTTGATCCGTAGGAGACGAGTGAGTGAGAGGAAGTGGATTAGAATTAATAATAAGATCACAGATGAGGACAGGAAGAGGAAAGTGGAGGAGGCGCTGAAACGCAATGCCGCAACCTAAAATAACCAAATCCTCCTCGGTGAGAGAGAGGGGTTGCTTATCACGCCACTCCAGAGGAGTGAAGGGAGACGAAGGGCCCCCGTGGCACTGTGTTAGTTATTCAACCAGAACTGAGCTCTCTAATCTTATGGGATTCACTTTTTCAGACACATAATGAATCCAAACTGACAATCCTGGCATCCTGCTATGGAGGAGTTAACTAGTCTGAGCTACTCCTATACTGAACCTGTGTTCTTCTGTACAGCAGTTTACTCCTATCCTGAACCTGTGTTCTTCTAAACAGCAGTTTACTCCTATACTGAACCTGTGTTCTTCTAAACAGCAGTTTACTCCTATCCTGAACCTGTGTTCTTCTATACAGCAGTTTACTCCTATACTGAACCTGTATTCTTCTGTACAGCAGTTTACTCCTATACTGACCCTGTGTTCTTCTGTACAGCAGTTTACTCCTATACTGACCCTGTGTTCTTCTGTACAGCAGTTTACTCCTATACTGACCCTGTGTTCTTCTATACAGCAGTTTACTCCTATCCTGAACCTGTGTTCTTCTATACAGCAGTTTACTCCTATACTGACCCTGTGTTCTTCTATACAGCAGTTTACTCCTACACTGACCCTGTGTTCTTCTATAGAGCAGTTTACTCCTACACTGACCCTGTGTTCTTCTATACAGCAGTGTACTCCTATCCTGAACTCTAACAAGTAATCTAACAATTCCACAACAAATACCTAATACACACCAATCTAAAGGGATGGAATAAGAATATGTACATACAGTGGGGGGAAAAATGATGATTTTGCATGTTTGCCCACTGACAAAGAAATGATCAGTCTATAATTTTAATGGTAGGTTTATTTTAACTGTGAGAGACAGAATTACAACAAAAATATCGAGAAAAACGCATGTCAAAAAATTTTATAAATTGATTTGCATTTTAATGAGGGAAATAAGTATATGACCCCCTCTCAATCAGAAAGATTTCTGGCTCCCAGGTGTCTTTTATACAGGTAACGAGCTGAGATTAGGAGCACACTCTTAAAGGGAGTGCTCCTAACCGCAGCTTGTTACCAGTATAAAAGACACCTGTCCACAGAAGCAATCAATCAATCAGATTCCAAACTCTCCACCATGGCCAAGACCAAAGAGCTCTCCAAGGATGTCAGGGACAAGATTGTAGACCTACACAAGGCTGGAATGGGCTACAAGACCATCGCCAAGCAGCTTGGTGAGAAGGTGACAACATTTGGTGCGATTATTCACAAATGGAAAGAAACACAAAAGAACTGTCAATATCCATCGGCCTGGGGCTCCATGCAAGATCTCACCTCGTGGAGTTGCAATGTCATGAGAACGGTGAGGAATCAGTCCAGAACTACACGGGAGGATCTTGTCAATGATCTCAAGGCAGCTGGGACCATAATCACCAAGAAAACAATTGGTAACACACTACGCCGTGAAGGACTGAAATCCTGCAGCGCCCGCATGGTCCCCCTGCTCAAGAAAGCACATATACATGCCCGTCTGAAGTTTGCCAATGAACATCTGAATGATTCAGAGGACAACTGGGTGAAAGTGTTGTGGTCAGATGAGACCAAAATGGAGCTCTTTGGCATCAACTCAACTCGCCGTGTTTGGAGGAGGAGGAATGCTGCCTATGACCCCAAGAACACAATCTCCACCGTCAAACATGGAGGTGGAAACATTATGCTTGGGGGTGTTTTTTCTGCTAAGGGGACAGGACAACTTCGCCACATCATTTGACGGGGCCATGTACTGTCAAATCTTGGGTGAGAACCTCCTTCCCTCAGCCAGGACATTGAAAATGGGTCGTGGATGGGTATTCCAGCATGACAATGACCCCAAACACATGGCCAAGGCAACAAAGGAGTGGCTCAAGAAGAAGCCCATTAAGGTCCTGGAGTGGCCTAGCCAGTCTCCAGACCTTAATCCCATAGAAAATCTGTGGAGGGAGCTGAAGGCTCGAGTTGCCAAACGTCAGCCTCGAAACCTTAATGACTTGGAGAAGATCTTCAAAGAGGAGTGGGACAAAATCCCTCCTGAGATGTGTGCAAACCTGGTGGCCAACTACAAGAAACGTCTGACCTCTGTGATTGCCAACAAGGGTTTTGCCACCAAGTACTAAGTCATGTTTTGCAGAGGAGTCAAATATTTATTTCCCTCATTAAAATGCAAATCATTTTACAACATTTTTGACATGCGTTTTTCTGGATTTTTTTGTTGTTATTCTGTCTCTCACTGTTCATATAAACCTACCATTAAAGTTATAGACTGATCATTTCTTTGTAAGTGGGCAAACGTACAAAATCAACAGGGGATCAAATACTTTTTTCCCCCACTGTATAAATATATGGATGAGCAAGGACCGAGCGGCATAGGCAAGGTGCAATAGATGGTATAAGGTACAGTATATACATATGAGATGAGTAATGCCAGATTTGTTAACATTATTAAAGTGACTGGTGATCTAATTATTAAAGTGACTAGTGATCTATTTATTTAAGTGGCCAATGATTTCAAGTCTGTGTGTAAGCAGCATTCTCTCTGTATTAGTGATGGCCTGATGGCCTTGAGATAGAAGGTTTTTCAGTCTCTCGGTCCCAGCTTTGATGCACCTGTACTGACCTCGCCTTCTGGATGGTAGCGAGAGGTGAACAGGCAGTGGCTCGGGTGGTTGTTGTCCTTGATGATCTTTTTGGCCTTCCTGTGACATCGGGTGGTGTAGGTGTCATGGAGGGCAGGTAGTTTGCCCCCGGTGATGCCTTGTGCAGACTGCACCACCCTCTGGAGAGCCCCTGCAGTTGTGGGTGGAGCAGTTGCCGTACCAGGCGGTGATACAGCCCGACAGGATGCTCTCAATTGTGTATCTGTAAAAGTTTGTGAGGGTTTTAGGTGACAGGCCAAATTTCTTCAGCCTGCTGAGGTTGAAGAGGTGCTGTTTTGCCTTCTTCACCACACTGTCTGTGTGGGTGGGTCATTTCAGTTTGTCCGTGATGTGTATGTCGAGGAACTTAAAACTTTCCACCTTCTCCACTGCTGTCCCGTCAATGTGGATAGGGGGTTGCTCCCTCTGCTGTTTTTTGAAGTCCACAATAATCTCCTTTGTTTTGTTGACGTTGAGTGTGAGGTTATTTTCCTGACACCACACTCCGAGTGCCCTCACCTCCTCCCTATAGGCTGTCACGTCGTTGTTGGTGATCAAGCCTACTACTGTTTTGTTGTCTGCAAACTTGATTATTGAGTTGGAGGCGTGCATGGCCACGCAGTCGTGGGTGAACAGGGAGTACAGGAGAGGGCTGAGCATGCACCCTTGTGGGGCCCCAGTGTTGAGGATCAGCGAAGTGTAGATGTTTTTTCCAACCTTCACCACCTGGGGGCAGCCCGTCAGGAAGTCCAGGACCCAGTTGCACAGGGCGGGGTTGAGACCCAGGGCCTCAAGCTTAATGATGAGCTTTGAGGGTACTATGGTGTTGAATGCTTAGCTGTAGTCAATGAACAGCATTCGTCATAGGTATTCCTCTTGTCCAGATGGGATAGGACAGTGTGCAGTGTGATGGTGATTGCATCGTCTGTGGACTTATTGGGGCGGTATGCAAATTGGAGTGGGTCTAGGGTGACAAGTAAGGTAGAGGTGATATGATCCTTGACTAGTCTCTCAAAGCACTTCATGATGACAGAAATGAGTGCTATGGGGCGATAGTCATTTTGTTCAGTTACCTTTGCCTTCTTGGGTACAGGAACAACAGTGGCCATCTTGAACCATGTGGGGACAGCAGACTGGGATAGGGAGAGATTGAATATATCTGTAAACACACCAGCCTGCTGGTCTGCGCATGCTCTGAGGACGTGGCTAGGGATACCATCTGGGCCAGCAGCCTTGCGAGGGTTAACACGCTTAAATGTCTTACTCACATCGGCCACGGAGGAGGAGAGGGGGGGCCCGCAGTCCTTGGTAGCGGGCCGCGTCGGTGACACCATATTATCCTCAAAGCTGGCAAAGAAGGTGTTTAGTTTGTCTGGAAGCAAGACGTCGGTGTCCGTGATTTCCTGTAGATAGGAGGGTTAGGAGAGGTAACAGTCTGATGTTGCTCTGTAGGGTCTCTAGGGGACAGGAGGGTTAGGAGGGTTAGGAGGGTTAGGAGGGTTAGGAGAGGTAAGTCTGATGCTGCTCTGTAGGGTCTCTAGGTGATAGGAGGGTTAGGAGGGTTAGGAGAGATAACAGTCTGATGCTGCTCTGTAGGGTCTCTAGGTGTTAGGAGGGTTAGGAGGGTTAGGAGGGTTAGGAGGGTTAGGAGGGTTAGGAGGGTTAGGAGGGTTAGGAGGGTTAGGGAGAGGTAACAGTCTGATGCTGCTCTGTAGGGTCTCTAGGTGATAGGAGGGTTAGGAGGGTTAAGAGAGACATGAGGGGTAGGAGAGGTAACAGTCTGTTGCTCTATTCATAGGCTGCTCCTCCATCACCCGGTCACACGTTGCCATGGTTATCAGCGTTCTTCAGATGCCCCAGCCTATTGATGTCTGTCTGATGCTTAATGCCAAGTCTTTCTGAACGGTGGCTTATTACTGTTTGGTCAGATGTGCCCTACAGTGGCCTGGAAATACGATGACATTGCTGAAGTAGACAAATTATTAGTAGGCGACAACATCATTATGAAGTGGTCAAGTTTACTTTAGAGAGATAGCAATGTTGTCATGATCTAGCAGTGTGTTGCTAGCTAACGCTAGCTCTTAAAAAGGTCAGTGTGCTCCCCTCAATCTTAGCTAGCTAGCACAAGTTATGCTGTTTCTAAAGTCAATCTGGCGACATTACAATGATGACAAAGGCTTGTCCTGCTCATTATTTTCCTCCTTTTGAAATGTCATGGTGTTTCCAAGCCACGGTAATGTACTTTAGACTACGTCTTCATCAGCAGCCAGAGACTATGTGGAGCATCAGTCCTACAACAAAGGTTCAAAACAAAATTGTGATGAAACATGCAACCCATGAACAGGGTCTCCAGGTAATATAATCAAAAAGAATAATGGAATTATACAGTAGAATAATAGAAGAATAGAATAATAGAATAACAGAATATAATAATATAATATATTAATAGAGTAATATAATAGAATACTAGAATAATAGAATAGAATAATATAATAATAGAATAGAATAATAGAACATATTAATAGAATATAATAATATAATATAATAATAGAAGAATATAATAGAAGAATAGAATATATTAATAGAATAAAATAATAGAATAATATTATAATATAATAATAGAATATAATAATAGAATAGAATAATAGAATAATAGAATAGAATAATAGAATAATAGAATAGAATAATAGAATAATAGAATATATTAATAGAATAAAATAAAATTATAATATAATAATAGAATAGAGTAATATAATAGAATAATATAATAGAATAATATAATGTATTGATAGAATAATATAATAATATAATAATATAATAGAATAGAATAATATAATAATATAATAATAGAATATAATAGAATACTAGAATAACCCCTCTCGTTTCCTCCACTATGCAGTGAGCAGTGATCTCCCGTGGAGGATGGATATGTTTCAGTGCAGGAGACTTTTCTCACCTCCTCCCTGCTAGCCGATGCTCTCAGTGTTTCACATTCACACGTTGTAGACATTCTGACTCACACTCCATAACCTGTTAGGGTCAGATACAGGGTCACTGTGACCCTCACTCACTCCCCACACACTGTTTGAATCAATGTCGTTTCCACCTCATCACGTCATTACAATGTCGTTTCCAAATGACGTTGAAGCAACGTGGAATAGATGTTGAATTGACGTCAGTGCCCAGTGAGTCATGTTGGAACACGTGTACATACACACATCACACACACACACACACACACACATCACACACACATACATCACACACACATCACACACACACACACATCACAGACACACATCACACACACTCACACACACACACTCACACACATCACTCACACACATCACACACACACACACACTCACACACACACATCACACACACACATCACACTACTTAGTAGCAATGGATCCCTTAGTGTTGTTATAACTGTGTTCTACAGTACAGAACACCTCTACCCAGCCTGTTTATGATCAAACCAGTTATAACTGTTCTACAGTACAGAACACCCCTACCCAGCCTGGTTATGATCAAACCAGTTATAACTGTTCTACAGTACAGAACACCTCTACCCAGCCTGGTTATGATCAAACGGGTATAATGTTTCTACAGTACAGAACACCTCTACCCAGCCTGTTAATGATCAAACCAGTTTATAATCGTTCTACAGTACAGAACACCCCTACCCAGCCTGTTTATGATCAAACAGTTATAACTGTTCTACAGTACAGAACACCCCCTACCCAGCCTGTTTATGATCAAACCAGTTTATAACTGTTCTACAGACAGAACACCTCTACCCAGCCTGGTTATGATCAACCAGTTATAACTGTTCTACAGTACAGAACACCTCTACCCAGCCTGTTAATGATCAAACCAGTTATAACTGTTCTACAGTACAGAACACCTCTACCCAGCCTGGTTATGATCAAACCAGTTATAACTGTTCTACAGTACAGAACACCTCTACCCAGCCTGTTTATGATCAAACCAGTTATAACTGTTCTACAGTACAGAACACCTCTACCCAGCCTGTTTATGATCAAACCAGTTATAACTGTTCTACAGTACAGAACACCTCTACCCAGCCTGTTTATGATCAAACCAGTTATAACTGTGTTCTACAGTACAGAACACCTCTACCCAGCCTGGTTATGATCAAACCAGTTATAACTGTGTTCTACAGTACAGAACACCTCTACCCAGCCTGTTTATGATCAAACCAGTTATAACTGTTCTACAGTACAGAACACCTCTACCCAGCCTGGTTATGATCAAACCAGTTATAACTGTTCTACAGTACAGAACACCTCCACCCAGCCTGGTTATGATCAAACCAGTTATAACTGTTCTACAGTACATAACACCTCTACCCAGCCTGTTTATGATCAAACCAGTTATAACTGTTCTACAGTACAGAACACCTACACCCAGCCTGTTAATGATCAAACCAGTTCTAACTGTTCTACAGTACAGAACACCTCTACCCAGCCTGTTTATGATCAAACCAGTTATAACTGTTCTACAGTACAGAACACCTCTACCCAGCCTGTTTATGATCAACCAGTTATAACTGTTCTACAGTACAGAACACCACTACCCAGCCTGTTTTATGATCAAACCAGTTATACTGTTCTACAGTACAGAACACCTCTACCCAGCCTGTTATGATTCAAAACCAGTTATAACTGTTCTACAGTACAGAACACCTCTACCCAGCCTGTTTATGATCAAACCAGTTATAACTGTTCTACAGTACAGAACACCTCTACCCAGCCTGGTTATGATCAAACCAGTTATAACTGTTCTACAGTACAGAACACCTCTACCCAGCCTGGTTATGATCAAACCAGTTATAAACTGTTCTACAGTACAGAACACCCCTACCCAGCCTGTTAATGATCAAACCAGTTATAACTGTTCTACAGTACAGAACACCTCTACCCAGCCTGGTTATGATCAAACCAGTTATAACTGTTCTACAGTACAGAACACCTCTACCCAGTCTGTTAATGATCAAACCAGTTATAACTGTTCTACAGTACAGAACACCTCTACCCAGCCTGTTAATGATCAAACCAGTTATAACTGTTCTACAGTACAGAACACCTCTACCCAGCCCTGTTTATGATCAAACCAGTTATAACTGTTCTACAGTACAGAACACCTCTTACCCAGCCTGGTTTATGATCAAACCAGTTATAACTGTTCTACAGTAACAGAACACCTCTACCCAGCCTGTTATGATCAAACCAGTTATAACTGTTCTACAGTACAGAACACCTCTACCCAGCCTGTTATGATCAAACCAGTTATAACTGTTCTACAGTACAGAAACACCCTTCTACCCAGCCTGTTTTATGATCAAACCAGTTATAACTGTTCTACAGTACAGAACACCTCTACCCAGCCTGTTAATGATCAAACCAGTTATAACTGTTCTACAGTACAGAACACCTCTACCCAGCCTGTTAATGATCAAACCAGTTATAACTGTTCTACAGTACAGAACACCTCCACCCAGCCTGGTTATGATCAAACCAGAGAAACAGCTCCCCCTGTCAGGTAACCTTTATTTAACTAGGCAAGTCAGTGACGGCCTACCCCGGCCAAACCCGGACGACGCTGGGCCAATTGTGCGCCGCCCTATGGGACTCCCAATCACGGCCGGTTGTGATACAGCCTGGAATCGAACCAGGGTCTGTAGTGACTCCTCTAGCACTGAGATGCAGTGCCTTAGTGCGCTGCGCTACTCGGTAGCCCAGTCAGTAAGCCAGTCAGTAAGCCAGTCAGTAAGCCAGTCAGTAAGCCAGTCAGTCAGCCAGTCAGTAAGCCAGTCAGTCAGCCTGTCAGCCAGCCAGTCAGTAAGCCAATCAGTCAGCCTGTCAGCCAGCCAGTCAGTAAGTCAGTCAGTAAGCCAGCCAGCCAGTCAGTAAGCCAGCCAGTCAGTAAGCCAGCCAGCCAGTCAGCAAGCCAGCCAGCCAGCCAGTCAGTCAGTCAGCCAGTCAGTAACAGCCAGTAACAGGGTCTGTCTCTGTCCAATCCTAACCTCCTCTTCTATCAGTCAGCCAGCCAGTCAATAAACCAGTCAGCCAGTCAGCCAGTCAGTAACAGGGTCTGTCTCTGTCCAATCCTAATCTCCTCTTCTATCTACCAATCAGCAGGTCATCCATCTACTTCCTGCACTGAAACTCTACCTCATTATGAGACCCATTCATCAAACATTGTCCTGGTTGATGGTACTGTCCTCCCTCTTTTCTATTGCTTTTTCTAATTTTCTCTTTCTCAATTTCTATCTTTCTCTTGT
>NW_021822737.1:53909-73909 GCF_901001165.1 Salmo trutta
TAGTCTCCTCTTTAGAGTTCCTATAGTCTCCTCTTTAGAGTTCCTATAGTCTCCTCTTTAGAGTCCCTATAGTCTCCTCTTTAGAGTCCCTATAGTCTCCTCTTTAGAGTCCCTATAGTCTCCTCTTTAGAGTCCCTATAGTCTCCTCTTTAGAGTCCCTATAGTCTCCTCTTTAGAGTCCCTATAGTCTCCTCTTTAGAGTCCCTATAGTCTCCTCTTTAGAGTCCCTATAGTCTCCTCTTTAGAGTCCCTATAGTCTCCTCTTTAGAGTTCCTATAGTCTCCTCTTTAGAGTCCCTATAGTCTCCTCTTTAGAGTCCCTATAGTCTCCTCTTTAGAGTTCCTATAGTCTCCTCTTTAGAGTCCCTATAGTCTCCTCTTTAGAGTCCCTATAGTCTCCTCTTTAGAGTCCCTATAGTCTCCTCTTTAGAGTTCCTATAGTCTCCTCTTTAGAGTCCCTATAGTCTCCTCTTTAGAGTTCCTATAGTCTCCTCTTTAGAGTTCCTATAGTCTCCTCTTTAGAGTCCCTATAGTCTCCTCTTTAGAGTTCCTATAGTCTCCTCTTTAGAGTCCCTATAGTCTCCTCTTTAGAGTCCTTATAATCTCTTCTTTAGAGTTCCTATAGTCTCCTCTTTAGAGTCCCTATAGTCTCCTCTTTAGAGTCCCTATAGTCTCCTCTTTAGAGTCCCTATAGTCTCCTCTTTAGAGTCCCTATAGTCTCCTCTTTAGAGTTCCTATAGTCTCCTCTTTAGAGTCCCTATAGTCTCCTCTTTAGAGTTCCTATAGTCTCCTCTTTAGAGTCCCTATAGTCTCCTCTTTAGAGTTCCTATAGTCTCCTCTTTAGAGTCCCTATAGTCTCCTCTTTAGAGTCCCTATAGTCTCCTCTTTAGAGTTCCTATAGTCTCCTCTTTAGAGTCCCTATAGTCTCCTCTTTAGTCCCTATAGTCTCCTCTTTAGAGTCCCTATAGTCTCCTCTTTAGAGTCCCTATAGTCTCCTCTTTAGAGTCCCTATAGTCTCCTCTTTAGAGATCCTATAGTCTCCTCTTTAGAGTTCCTATAGTCTCCTCTTTAGAGTCCCTATAGTCTCCTCTTTAGAGTCCCTATAGTCTCCTCTTTATAGTTCCTATAGTCTCCTCTTTAGAGTCCCTATAGTCTCCTCTTTAGAGTTCCTATAGTCTCCTCTTTAGAGTCCCTATAGTCTCCTCTTTAGAGTTCCTATAGTCTCCTCTTTAGAGTCCCTATAGTCTCCTCTTTAGAGTCCCTATAGTCTCCTCTTTAGAGTCCCTATAGTCTCCTCTTTAGAGTCCCTATAGTCTCCTCTTTAGAGTCCCTATAGTCTCCTCTTTAGAGTCCCTATAGTCTCCTCTTTAGAGTCCCTATAGTATCCTCTTTAGAGTCCTTATAATCTCCTCTTTAGAGTCCCTATAGTCTCCTCTTTAGAGTCCCTATAGTCTCCTCTTTAGAGTCCCTATAGTCTCCTCTTTAGAGTCCCTATAGTCTCCTCTTTAGAGTCCTTATAATCTCTTCTTTAGAGTTCCTATAGTCTCCTCTTTAGAGTCCCTATAGTCTCCTCTTTAGAGTTCCTATAGTCTCCTCTTTAGAGTCCCTATAGTCTCCTCTTTAGAGTCCCTATAGTCTCCTCTTTAGAGTCCCTATAGTCTCCTCTTTAGAGTCCTTATAATCTCTTCTTTAGAGTCCC
This sequence comes from Salmo trutta, assembly GCF_901001165.1. Lineage (NCBI taxonomy): Eukaryota > Metazoa > Chordata > Actinopteri > Salmoniformes > Salmonidae > Salmo > Salmo trutta. The sequence continues at coordinate 55,608 of NW_021822737.1, forward strand.
TATAGTCTCCTCTTTAGAGTCCCTATAGTCTCCTCTTTAGAGTCCCTATAGTCTCCTCTTTAGAGTTCTTATAGTCTCCTCTTTAGAGTCCCTATAGTCTCCTCTTTAGAGTCCCTATAGTCTCCTCTTTAGAGTCCCTATAGTCTCCTCTTTAGAGTCCCTATAGTCTCCTCTTTAGGCCTTCTCTGTCTGCGTTCCAGCAGCACTCCACATCTCAACACAAACCTGCCTGGTTGAGTATCTGAAATAGTGTAATGTAATGTACTGGAGGTGTCTGTACTGTCTGTGCAGTCTGCGTAGTCAGCCCACATGTGTCAGGAAGTTAAGAGCCACTGTGGGAGATGCTCTAACCAGCTCAGTTCCAGTTTGGCTGGGAATGAGAGTGTGGATATCTCTCTCCTTCCCTTGGTTCTGTAGGCCATATCACAGCATCTCCCTCTCTCTCTCTCTCTCTCTCTCTCTCTCTCTCTCTCTCTCTCTCCTCAGCAGGAGTCTGTGCCTCTGATTCTAGTTGGCTCCTACATCTCCTCTATCCATTATCTCCACAGAGAGCTGAGTAGAGTCCTCCAGAATAGTTGATTCCTGAGTAGAGTCCTCCAGAATAATTGATTCCTGAGTAGAGTCCTCCAGAATAGTTGATTCCTGAGTAGAGTCCTCCAGAATAGTTGATTCCTGAGTAGAGTCCTCCAGAATAGTTGATTCCTGAGTAGAGTCCTCCGGAATAGTTGATTCCTGAGTAGAGTCCTCCGGAATAGTTGATTCCTGAGTAGAGTCCTCCAGAATAGTTGACTCCTCCATCTCCTCTGTCCATGATCTCCACAGATGGCTCAGTAGAGTAGAGTCCTCCAGAATAGTTGATCCTCCATCTCCTCTGTCCATGATCTCCACAGAGGGCTCAGTAGAGTAGAGTCCTCCAGAATAGTTGATTCCTGAGTAGAGTCCTCCAGAATAGTTGACTCCTCCATCTCCTCTGTCCATGATCTCCACAGAGGGCTCAGTAGAGTAGAGTCCTCCAGAATATGGCCCAACATTGACTGCATCCCAAATTGCACCAAATTCCCTAAATAGTGCACTACTTTTGACCAGGGCCAAAATGAATGCACTATATAGGGAATAGGGTGCAATTTGGGATTCAGTACTTGTATGGTGTTACGAAACTATTTGGCCCTGCTTTCTAAGGGGGCTGGAAACAAGTCCCGTAACATATGCAAATCATAATAGTAAAAAGGAACAGTGAGAACTAATAGAAATCCACAGACAACCCAAACCTACCGTTAATAAACACTTCTGGTTTATTTTAAACACACGGTAATGGGGTGTGGGAAAAAAGGGTCTGAGCTGGACCCAAGGAAATAAATAATAAATATCCAAACAAACCCCTAAGCTAGTCTAGCCTGCTTTAAGAACAGCTAGCTAACTAACCAGAAATCCAGTGGGTGGTCCGCCCAGTTCTAACTAGGGTATCTAGACACTGTTTTCCTGCGGGTAATGTAGGCCCATGGGCGACTTGGCTGGTTATCCCCTTTTCCCACCAACAGACAGTCATGTACCATAACAACAATACAATACTCACAGGATAACAGACAAAGTGACGTGTAGGTGTAAAAACAAAAGAGAGATCTCCAGAGAGAACCGATTGGGGTCCTTTTAAACCAAGGGAAAGGGGATGTGATTGGGTAAGGGAAATGGAGCAGGTGTGTCTTCTGATTGGTGAATGATGATTGCCACCTGTGAGTAGGGGAGAAGGAGAGGAAAGAAATACACACAGAATACCTGTATCCGTAACATATGGCATGTTATATTTCTATGCACCTTGGGAGGTAATGACATGTTCCTGATTAACAGATGTGGCCTGGGCCTGTGGTCGTCATTAAGACATGTACATGTGTTAGTTACCGTAGAGGGAAGGGGGTCAATGTGTTAGTTACTGTAGAGGGAAGGGGGTCAATGTGTTAGTTACCGTAGAGGGAAGGGGGTCAATGTGTTAGTTACCGTAGAGGGAAGGGGGTCAATGTGTTAGTTACTGTAGAGGGAAGGGGGTCAATGTGTTAGTTACTGTAGAGGGAAGGGGGTCAATGTGTTAGTTACTGTAGAGGGAAGGGGGTCAATGTACATGTGTTAGTTACTGTAGAGGGAAGGGGGACAATGTAAATGTGTTAGTTACTGTAGAGGGAAGGGGGTCAATGTGTTAGTTACTGTAGAGGGAAGGGGGTCAATGTGTTAGTTACTATAGAGGGAAGGGGGTCAATGTACATGTGTTAGTTACTGTAGAGGGAAGGGGGACAATGTACATGTGTTAGTTACTGTAGAGGGAAGGGGGTCAATGTGTTAGTTACTGTAGAGGGAAGGGGGTCAATGTGTTAGTTACTGTAGAGGGAAGGGGGTCAATGTGTTAGTTACTGTAGAGGGAAGGGGGTCAATGTGTTAGTTACTGTAGAGGGAAGGGGGTCAATGTGTTAGTTACTGTAGAGGGAAGGGGGTCAATGTGTTAGTTACCGTAGAGGGAAGGGGGTCAATGTGTTAGTTACTGTAGAGGGAAGGGGGTCAATGTGTTAGTTACTGTAGAGGGAAGGGGGACAATGTGTTAGTTACTGTAGAGGGAAGGGGGTCAATGTGTTAGTTACTGTAGAGGGAAGGGGGTCAATGTAAATGTGTTAGTTACTATAGAGGGAAGGGGGTCAATGTGTTAGTTACTATAGAGGGAAGGGGGTCAATGTGTTAGTTACTATAGAGGGAAGGGGGTCAATGTGTTAGTTACTATAGAGGGAAGGGGGTCAATGTAAATGTGTTAGTTACTGTAGAGGGAAGGGGGTCAATGTGTTAGTTACTGTAGAGGGAAGGGGGTCAATGTGTTAGTTACTGTAGAGGGAAGGGATATCACTCTGTCTGGGTGCTGTGGATATCACTCTGTCTGGGTGCTGTGGATATCACTCTGTCTGGGTGCTGTGGATATCACTCTGTCTGGGTGCTGTGGATATCACTCTGTCTGGGTGCTGTGGATATCACTCTGTCTGGGTGCTGTGGATATCACTCTGTCTGGGTGATGTGGATATCACTCTGTCTGGGTGATGTGGATATCACTCTGTCTGGGTGCTGTGGATATCTCTCTGTCTGGGTGATGTGGATATCACTCTGTCTGGGTGATGTGGATATCACTCTGTCTGGGTGCTGTGGATATCACTCTGTCTGGGTGATGTGGATATCACTCTGTCTGGGTGCTGTGGATATCACTCTGTCTGGGTGATGTGGATATTTTCTGTCTGGGTGATTTGGATATCACTCTGTCTGGGTGATGTGGATATCACTCTGTCTGGGTGCTGTGGATATCACTCTGTCTGGCTGCTGTGGATATCACTCTGTCTGGGTGATGTGGATATCTCTCTGTCTGGGTGATGTGGATATCACTCTGTCTGGGTGCTGTGGATATCACTCTGTCTGGGTGATGTGGATATCACTCTGTCTGGGTGCTGTGGATATCACTCTGTCTGGGTGATGTGGATATCACTCTGTCTGGGTGCTGTGGATATCACTCTGTCTGGGTGATGTGGATATCACTCTGTCTGGGTGCTGTGGATATCTCTCTGTCTGGGTGATGTGGATATCACTCTGTCTGGGTGATGTGGATATCACTCTGTCTGGGTGCTGTGGATATCACTCTGTCTGGGTGATGTGGATATCACTCTGTCTGGGTGCTGTGGATATCACTCTGTCTGGGTGATGTGGATATTTTCTGTCTGGGTGATTTGGATATCACTCTGTCTGGGTGATGTGGATATCACTCTGTCTGGGTGCTGTGGATATCACTCTGTCTGGCTGCTGTGGATATCACTCTGTCTGGATGCTGTGGATATCACTCTGTCTGGGTGATGTGGATATCACTCTGTCTGGGTGATGTGGATATCACTCTGTCTGGGTGATGTGGATATCACTCTGTCTGGGTGCTGGGATATCACTCTGTCTGGGTGCTGTGGATATCACTCTGTCTGGGTGCTGTGGATATCACTCTGTCTGGGTGCTGGGGATATCACTCTGTCTGGGTGCTGTGGATATCACTCTGTCTGGATGCTGTGGATATCACTCTGTCTGGGTGATGTGGATATCACTCTGTCTGGGTGATGTGGATATCACTCTGTCTGGGTGCTGTGGATATCACTCTGTCTGGGTGCTGTGGATATCACTTTGTCTGGGTGATGTGGATATCACTCTGTCTGGCTGCTGTGGATATCACTCTGTCTGGGTGCTGGGATATCACTCTGTCTGGGTGTATAATAACCAGACATGACCTGGACTGTGTGTGTGTGTGTGTGTGTGCGTGTGTGTGTGTATGTGTGCGTGTGTGTGTGTGTGTGTGGTCTGTGTGTTCTGTGTGTATATGTGTGTGTGTGTGTGTGTGTGTGTGTGTGTGTGTGTGTGTGTGTGTGCGTGTGTGTGTTGTGTGTGTGTGTGTGTGTGTGTGTGTGTGTGTGTGTGTGTGTGTGTGTGTGTGTGTGTGTGTGTGTGTGTGTGTGTGTTGTGTATGTCATTGGACACTGCAATCATCTGTTCCAAACTGTCATCATAGTGTTGTTAGGACCATCTCCATGACAGGTCATTTAGCCCACTGAGTGGTGGGATCAACCTGCTGTATTCATACTGAAAGGCTTGAGAGAGGTTATATAACAGCAGGTCTGTTAACACTGTGTTAATACTGAAAGGCTTGAGAGAGGTTATATAACAGCAGGTCTGTTAACACTGTGTTCGTACTGAAAGGCTTGAGAGAGGTTATATAACAGCAGGTCTGTAAACACTGTGTTCATACTGAAAGGCTTGAGAGAGGTTATATAACAGCAGGTCTGTAAACACTGTGTTCATACTGAAAGGCTTGAGAGAGGTTATATAACAGCAGGTCTGTAAACACTGTGTTAATACTGAAAGGCTTGAGAGAGGTTATATAACAGCAGGTCTGTTAACACTGTGTTCATACTGAAAGGCTTGAGAGAGGTTATATAACAGCAGGTCTGTTAACACTGTGTTCATACTGAAAGGCTTGAGAGAGGTTATATAACAGCAGGTCTGTTAACACTGTGTTCATACTGAAAGGCTTGAGAGAGGTTATATAACAGCAGGTCTGTTAACACTGTGTTAATACTGAAAGGCTTGAGAGAGGTTATATAACAGCAGGTCTGTTAACACTGTGTTAATACTGAAAGGCTTGAGAGAGGTTATATAACAGCAGGTCTATAAACACTGTGTTCATACTGAAAGGCTTGAGAGAGGTTATATAACAGCAGGTCTGTAAACACTGTGTTAATACTGAAAGGCTTGAGAGAGGTTATATAGCAGCAGGTCTGTAAACACTGTGTTCATACTGAAAGGCTTGAGAGAGGTTATATAACAGCAGGTCTGTAAACACTGTGTTAATACTGAAAGGCTTGAGAGAGGTTATATAACAGCAGGTCTGTTAACACTGTGTTCATACTGAAAGGCTTGAGAGAGGTTATATAACAGCAGGTCTGTAAACACTGTGTTAATACTGAAAGGCTTGAGAGAGGTTATATAACAGCAGGTCTGTAAACACTGTGTTAATACTGAAAGGCTTGAGAGAGGTTATATAACAGCAGGTCTATAAACACTGTGTTCATACTGAAAGGCTTGAGAGAGGTTATATAACAGCAGGTCTGTTAACACTGTGTTCATACTGAAAGGCTTGAGAGAGGTTATATAACAGCAGGTCTGTAAACACTGTGTTAATACTGAAAGGCTTGAGAGAGGTTATATAACAGCAGGTATGTAAACACTGTGTTCATACTGAAAGGCTTGAGAGAGGTTATATAACAGCAGGTCTGTTAACACTGTGTTAATACTGAAAGGCTTGAGAGAGGTTATATAACAGCAGGTCTGTAAACACTGTGTTCATACTGAAAGGCTTGAGAGAGGTTATATAACAGCAGGTCTATAAACACTGTGTTCATACTGAAAGGCTTGAGAGAGGTTATATAACAGCAGGTCTGTAAACACTGTATTCATACTGAAAGGCTTGAGAGAGGTTATATAACAGCAGGTCTGTTAACACTGTGTTGACTCCTTCACTTACCAGACATTCAAACAGCCACTTCAGCAGCATGTCAGGGGTCAGACAGCCACATATCCCTGGTGTGGAGGCTAGAGAGACTGTTGTTCAACCCCCAGACACCCTGCTGTCCCCCAGACACCCTGCTGTCCCCCAGACATCCTGTTGTCCCCCAGACACCCTGTTGTCCCCCAGACACCCTGACCCTGCTGTTCTCTCTCACACATGGTGACCTGCTTCATATGTATATAGACTAGGCCTGTTGCTGTTCTCTCTTCACACATGGTGACCTGCTTCATATGTATATAGACTAGGCCTGTTGCTGTTCTCTCTTCACACATGGTGACCTGCTTCATATGTATATAGACTAGGCCTGTAGCTGTTCTCTCTTCACACATGGTGACCTGCTTCATATGTATATAGACTAGGCCTGTAGCTGTTCTCCCTTCACACATGGTGACCTGCTTCATATGTATATAGGCCTGTAGCTGTTCTCTCTTCACACATGGTGACCTGCTTCATATGTATATAGGCCTGTAGCTGTTCTCTCTTCACACATGGTGACCTGCTTCATATGTATATAGACTAGGCCTGTAGCTGTTCTCCCTTCACACATGGTGACCTGCTTCATATGTATATAGACTAGGCCTGTTGCTGTTCTCTCTTCACACATGGTGACCTGCTTCATATGTATAAAGGCCTGTAGCTGTTCTCTCTTCACACATGGTGACCTGCTTCATATGTATATAGACTAGGCCTGTAGCTGTTCTCCCTTCACACATGGTGACCTGCTTCATATGTATATAGACTAGGCCTGTTGCTGTTCTCTCTTCACACATGGTGACCTGCTTCATATGTATAAAGGCCTGTAGCTGTTCTCTCTTCACACATGGTGACCTGCTTCATATGTATAAAGGCCTGTAGCTGTTCTCTCTTCACACATGGTGACCTGCTTCATATGTATAAAGGCCTGTAGCTGTTCTCTCTTCACACATGGTGACCTGCTTCATATGTATATAGACTAGGCCTGTAGCTGTTCTCCCTTCACACATGGTGACCTGCTTCATATGTATTGTTAGGTTCTACTGTTCAGAGTAGAAACTCAACAGACACTATAAAAGCTTAAACCAAGTTTATTCTTCCCAGAGGATCAATACAGCTGCATTAGAACAAAAACCTTTTCACAGAAACACTGATATTTAACCCTTCCTCCTAGGCTGAGTCTCCTCTTACACATCTGAACAAACATTGTATCTTTATTGCTAGGCAGAACACTAAGTGATACGGGCCATATACTTTTATTTCTCCTTTAACGTGACCTGACCTGGACCCCCTCCATCACTAATCCATGGTTCTCTCCCCTTATCAATGCCTGACCTGGACCCCCCTCCATCACTAATCCATGGCTCTCTCCCCTTATCAATGCCTGACCTGGACCCCCTCCATCACTAATCCATGGTTCTCTCCCCTTATCAATGCCTGACCTGGACCCCCTCCATCACTAATCCATGGCTCTCTCCCCTTATCAATACCTGACCTTGACCCCCTCCATCACTAATCCATGGCTCTCTCTCCTTATCAATGCCTGACCTGACCTGGACCCCCTCCATCACTAATCCATGGCTCTCTCCCCTTATCAATACCTGACCTGGACCCCCTCCATCACTAATCCATGGTTCTCTCCCCTTATCAATGCCTGACCTTGACCCCCTCCATCACTAATCCATGGCTCTCTCCCCTTATCAATGCCTGACCTGGACCCCCTCCATCACTAATCCATGGCTCTCTCCCCTTATCAATGCCTGACCTGGACCCCCTCCATCACTAATCCATGGCTCTCTCCCCTTATCAATGCCTGACCTGGACCCCCTCCATCACTAATCCATGGCTCTCTCCCCTTATCAATGCCTGACCTCGACCCCCTCCATCACTAATCCATGGCTCTCTCTCCTTATCAATGCCTGACCTGGACCCCCTCCATCACTAATCCATGGCTCTCTCCCCTTATCAATGCCTGGCCTGGACCCCCTCCATCACTAATCCATGGCTCTCTCCCCTTATCAATGCCTGACCTGGACCCCCTCCATCACTAATCCATGGCTCTCTGTCCTTATCAATGCCTGACCTGGACCCCCTCCATCACTAATCCATGGCTCTCTCCCCTTATCAATACCTGACCTGACCTGGACCCCCTCCATCACTAATCCATGGTTCTCTCCCCTTATCAATGCCTGACCTGGACCCCCTCCATCACTAATCCATGGCTCTCTCCCCTTATCAATGCCTGACCTGGACCCCCTCCATCACTAATCCATGGCTCTCTCCCCTTATCAATGCCTGACCTGGACCCCCTCCATCACTAATCCATGGCTCTCTCCCCTTATCAATGCCTGACCTGGACCCCCTCCATCACTAATCCATGGCTCTCTCCCCTTATCAATGCCTGACCTGGACCCCCTCCATCACTAATCCATGGCTCTCTCCCCTTATCAATGCCTGACCTGGACCCCCTCCATCACTAATCCATGGCTCTCTCCCCTTATCAATGCCTGACCTGGACCCCCTCCATCACTAATCCATGGCTCTCTCCCCTTATCAATACCTGACCTGGACCCCCTCCATCACTAATCCATGGCTCTCTCCCCTTATCAATGCCTGACCTGACCTGGACCCCCTCCATCACTAATCCATGGCTCTCTCCCCTTATCAATGCCTGACCTGGACCCCCTCCATCACTAATCCATGGCTCTCTCCCCTTATCAATGCCTGACCTGGACCCCCTCCATCACTAATACATGGCTCTCTCCCCTTATCAATGCCTGACCTGACCTAACAACCTAACAACCTCACAGGTTTCTTGAAAGTTGACAGTAGTGTCTGAAATGCCAACATGATCTCTGCTACTCTCACCATGATCTGGGTCTGTGTAATAGTCCCTATACTGTGCACAGTTAGCTGTCCTCCCTCTCCTACGAGCTATCTCCTGTAACAATATACACAGTCTCTGTGGATGATACCATTCTATCACCCTGATCACATTCCATCCCACTTAACAGTCTGATGTAAACATTCTGTCTCAAACACAGGCCTCATGTGTACCTCACTTCCTGCTACAGAGACATTTACACATGTATCATTCCATCTAACCCATAACACACTAGTCACTACTCCTAATGCACTTCTACAGTTAGAAACATACTAAAACAATCCTAAATCAATTAGTCAATATACATCAGTCCCTCCTCTGGAACAGTGATCAGTCTTATGTTCCACGACACCTAAAAACATATTGACTTGAACAGGGAAGAGAGAAAGTACATGTTTAATAATTCACACCAGCCTTGATGCTACTAGGACCGGGGACAGAACCGTCCATCCGTTACGTTCTTGTATGCAATTAATTATACCGTATCACCCAGCAATCTCTATGTATTGATGCGATTTAACATTAATATTCTGATGACATGGTAAAACAAAAGATAAATCTTCATGGTTGACCCAAGCTATCATCCAGTGAGTTCTCTAATACCCTCCCTCTCGGAGGACACTTAAAGATAAGGCTTCTAGAGCCTTCCTGGGGCTAATACATTTTAGCAGTGCCCCCACGCCTCCAGTTTGAGAACAACTCTCTCTCTCACTAAATCATAACTAAAACATTTTATAAATGATCCAACCCAAATTGAGAATGACAGTCCTTGGTCCTTTACTTTGAGTCTTCTCATCCTAGCACACATCATCCCGGTTAGAATGTACATTTATAAACGGGAACTTTTATTGCCGGTAATAAATCTTCTCATTACAGCCCCCCTTTGTCCCTGTTTTCCTGGTAATGAAAGATCGGTTTCTCAATGCGTACTTAGTCCAAATTGTTTGCAGTGTGTAGACCTCCCTTCTCCCTGCACTTATCATTCTAGTGTGTCTTCTTCAGATAGCGTTGCAGTTCATCTTCCCAACGGCACATGTAACTCTTGCCTGTCACGTTTGATGGCCCTTGATAATGTCCCGATTTCAATATCCAAAGAGATGCATCCGTTTTTTCCCACACACTCGAGTCTCTCCCCCGAGCTGCTATCACCATTCTGTCTGGTCTATTTCTCCCACCAGCACCCAGGAACATGAGAGAAATGTGGATGTTATCTCTCTCCATGCTCACTCCACATGTGCGGTCTCAGGACTCTGGTGCACTCCTGCCGCTGTACCCAGGTTAATGGCTTGGACTCAGATAGGAGTGTTAAAAGTCACTGTTGCATTGAACGCCTTTGTTGCTCTTTCTTCAGCCGGTTTGGGAGGGTTTTGAGGTTCACACACACTGTTTGTGACCAAATGATTCCTACATGCATTAAGACACCATCTGACGTCACCTTCCATAATAACCTATAGAGAGGACAGATCAGAACAACAGTTTTAGTTCAATTCATTTCTGTTTCAGGAAATCCAGACACGCTTTGACTATATCACAAATTATTACATTCCCAATTTTCTTAATAACATTATCTCTATGACAAATGTCAAAGAGCATAACAATATATACTGTTACTGTTGAAACCATTTTCCTACTTAGTTCTTACTCCCCTATTTTACTGGCAAGCTTTCGGAAGAGTTGCCAGATCAGGGAGTTAACAGCCTAACCCATGGGGGGAATCCCACACTCCAGCAGGGAGTTAACACCCTAACCCATGGGGGGAATCCCAACACTCCAGCAGGGAGTTAACACCCTAACCCATGGGGGAATCCCAACACTCCAGCAGGGAGTTAACACCCTAACCCATGGGGGGAATCCCAACACTCCAGCAGGGAGTTAACACCCTAACCCATGGGGGGAATCCCAACACTCCAGCAGGGAGTTAACAGCCTAACCCATGGGGGGAATCCCAACACTCCAGAAGACCCAATCTGGTGAAATTTCTATTGAAACGAAATCAGCAATACACATCACAATCCATTTCATGAAATCAGCAATACACATCACAATCCATTTGGAGTAACTGTCATCCCTTATTAACATATATGTTTCCTTCTATATGCAGACTGAACAAATTACATTTGCATATTTACCCAAATTGCAGGACCCCAGGAAACTGGTAATTTTCCCTTCGAACACGTCATTCACATCGTGATTCAAAATCAACATGTTAAATCAAAAATTAACAAATTCGAATAACCAATCAACTTAGAATGACAACTCTTGATAACTCCATAAGGAAATAATAGTATCTCATAAAGTAATGGTAAAATAGAACATCAACTGGTGTATCTCATTCATTTTGTAATTAAATCCCACACGTTTCCATGATTTCTAGTGAGATTGATCAGGCCTGCCCAGAAAGTCAGGATATATTCGACACCATTAAATATTTTCTTTCCCTGTCCTTCAGAAACCATTTAAAAACCTTCCAAACATTTCCATCCTTCTGCATACCCAAGTTTTTGGGGCGTCGGTTATCCTAGTGGTTAGAGCGTTGGGCCACTAACCGAAAGGTTGCTGGATCAAATCCCTGAGCTGACAAGGTAAAAATCTGTCATTCTGCCCCTTTGTTCACCGGTAGGCCGTCATTGTAAATAATAATTTGTTCTTAAACGACGTGCCTAGTTAAATAAAGGATACATTTAAAACCAAATAGGATAGACTCCAAAAAATAAATCCCATGGTATCAACACCACTAACGCATATTCATAACCGGTAAGTTGTGTGTGTGTGTGTGTGCGTGCGTGCTGGTGTGTGAACATGAACAGGCCTTAATTATCTAGGAACTCCGTTTATGGCCTAATCCAGATACTTTCGTACTTTAAACTGCTGAATATCACTAACTGCTCTCCCCAAGACCACAGTCTCAGGGGACATTCCAACCAGAGATAATGACACCCCCTCTTCTGGAAAAGAAAGTGTACATTTCGTGAAGAATTCACTATGCTACATTTTAATCGGCAATCCACAAGTATTAATTATAAACCAAACATGATAATAGTAAACCCCACTGTCTTTACTCCGAACATTAAACGTTTGTTTTTAATCCACCCCATCGTTTATGTATCTTTTATTTAGCATGTACCACCCTTAGACATGCCGACTTTCTTTATTTCATTTCTTTATTTTATTTGAATTCTCCGTCAGCAGGGAAATGTTGCCCAATTTTATCCAATTCGCTAAAAAAAAAAATTCCCATATTCGAGCCGACTTGGTAGAATGCTCGTGAGCTTCTTTCTGCGCCTCCATGGCTTTATTATAATCATCTAGCTCTGCTTTACAGGGAGAAACGGGGCCGTCTGTTGCCATATCAATAGTTATTATTCCCTAACCTCTCCCATCGCTGTCCAGGGTGTTTTACATTTCTTCACTCCCGTCTATAATACACACCGTCTAACCACCATTCTCCAAGGTAGAGCTGCCCACTTCCCCGGATAAAAGTTATGCTATTTGTGCCTATTAATTGGTCACGGCATCTAATACCTTGTATTAGAACCTATACTATAGCGTCTGCAAATGTATTACTGGAGAATACGGGATGACTTAAAAACTTCTTCAGGATTGGTGGGTCCCCTGCGGGACAGTTGAGCTAACGTAGGCTAATGCGATAAGCATGAGGTTGTAAGTAACAAGAACATTTTCCAGGACATAGACATATCTGATATTGGCAGAAAGCTTAAATTATTGTTAATCTAACTGCACTGTCCAATTTACAGTAGCTATTACAGTGAAATAATACCATGCTATTGTTTGAGGAGAGTGCACAGTTTTGAACATGAAAAGTTATTAATAAACACATTAGTCACATTTGGGCAGTCTTGATACACCATTTTGAACAGAATTTCAATGGTTCATTGGATCAGTTTAAAACTTTTGCACATACACTGCTGCCATCTAGTGGCCAAAATGTAAATTGCACCTGGGCTGGAATAATACATTATGGCTTTTCTCTTGCATATCAAAGATGATGGTACAAAAACAGTAATATGTATATAGGTTAGGCCTGTAGCTGTTCTCTCTTCACACATGGTGACCTGCTTCATATGTATATAGACTAGGCCTGTTGCTGTTCTCTCTTCACACATGGTGACCTGCTTCATATGTATATAGACTAGGCCTGTTGCTGTTCTCTCTTCACACATGGTGACCTGCTTCATATGTATATAGACTAGGCCTGTTGCTGTTCTCTCTTCACACATGGTGACCTGCTTCATATGTATATAGACTAGGCCTGTTGCTGTTCTCCCTTCACACATGGTGACCTGCTTCAGGGCTCAACATGCTGCTCTCTCTCTTCTCTATGGCTCTCTTTCCTCTCTCTCCTCTCTCCTCTCTCTCTCTTCTCTCTTTTCCCTCTCTGCCTTGTGAGTCAGCCCTTACTGGTTTGGATGCATCCCTGGGGGTGGAGGAGAGAGAGAGGAGAGGAGAGGAGAGTGAAGCAGAGAGAAGGGAGGGGGAGAGGAGAGGAGAGGAGAGGAGGATTTTAGCTGTTTTTTCCTGATTGTAAAACCACTAGAGGGCATACATCTCCCTCATACATCTCCCTCTCTCTCTCTCACTCCTTCTCTCCCTCTACCTCCATCTGTCTCTCTCTCACACTCCTTCTCTCCCTCTACCTCCATCTGTCTCTCTCTCTCACTCCTTCTCTCACTCTACCTTCATCCCTCTCTCACTCCTTCTCTCACTCTACCTCCATCCATCTTTCTCTCACTCCTTCTCTCACTCTACCTTCATCCCTCTCTCTCTCACTCCTTCTCTCACTACCTCCATCCCTCTCTCTCTCACTCCTTCTCTCACTCTACCTCCATATATCTCTCTCCCTCCTCTCCCTTTCTACCTCCACCCCTCTCTCTCTCTCCTCTCCCTCTCTACCATTTCATTATTCATTCTCTTTGCCACACAGTTGTTTCCACAACAACTGGAGAAGCTATAAAATGTACAACAGGAGACCAACATGAGGCTGTAGGTTCTGTAAACTCAACAACCCACAGGCTGTGTCCAAAATGGGCCCCTATTCCATTTATAGTGCACCAGGACCCATAAGACTCTGGTATAAAGTAGTGCACCAGGACCCATACGACTCTGGTGTAAAGTAGTGCACTAGGACAATAAGACTCTGGTATAAAGTAGTGCACCAGGACAATAAGACTCTGGTATAAAGTAGTGCACCAGGACCCATAAGACTCTGGTATAAAGTAGTGCACCAGGACCCATAAGACTCTGGTATAAAGTAGTGCACCAGGACCCATAAGACTCTGGTATAAAGTAGTGCACCAGGACAATAAGACTCTGGTATAAAGTAGTGCACCAGGACCCATAAGACTCTGGTATAAAGTAGTGCACCAGGACAATAAGACTCTGGTATAAAGTAGTGCACCAGGACCCATAAGACTCTGGTATAAAGTAGTGCACCAGGACCCATAAGACTCTGGTATAAAGTAGTGCACCAGGACCCATAAGACTCTGGTATAAAGTAGTGTACCAGGACAATAAGACTCTGGTATAAAGTAGTGCACCAGGACCCATAAGACTCTGGTATAAAGTAGTGCACCAGGACCCATAAGACTCTGGTATAAAGTAGTGCACCAGGACAATAAGACTCTGGTATAAAGTAGTGCACCAGGACCCATAAGACTCTGGTATAAAGTAGTGCACCAGGACCCATAAGACTCTGGTATAAAGTAGTGCACCAGGACCCATAAGACTCTGGTATAAAGTAGTGCACCAGGACCCATAAGACTCTGGTATAAAGTAGTGCACCAGGACAATAAGACTCTGGTATAAAGTAGTGCACCAGGACCCATAAGACTCTGGTATAAAGTAGTGCACCAGGACCCATAAGACTCTGGTATAAAGTAGTGCACCAGGACCCATAAGACTCTGGTATAAAGTAGTGCACCAGGACCAATAAGACTCTGGTATAAAGTAGTGCACCAGGACCATAAGACTCTGGTATAAAGTAGTGCACCAGGACAATAAGACTCTGGTATAAAGTAGTGCACCAGGACCCATAAGACTCTGGTATAAAGTAGTGCACCAGGACCCATAAGACTCTGGTATAAAGTAGTGCACCAGGACAATAAGACTCTGGTATAAAGTAGTGCACCAGGACAATAAGACTCTGGTATAAAGTAGTGCACCAGGACAATAAGACTCTGGTATAAAGTAGTGCACCAGGACAATAAGACTCTGGTATAAAGTAGTGCACCAGGACCCATAAGACTCTGGTATAAAGTAGTGCACCAGGACAATAAGACTCTGGTATAAAGTAGTGCACCAGGACAATAAGACTCTGGTATAAAGTAGTGCACCAGGACCCATAAGACTCTGGTATAAAGTAGTGCACCAGGACCCATAAGACTCTGGTGTAAAGTAGTGCACCAGGACAATAAGACTCTGGTATAAAGTAGTGCACCAGGACAATAAGACTCTGGTATAAAGTAGTGCACCAGGACAATAAGACTCTGGTATAAAGTAGTGCACCAGGACAATAAGACTCTGGTATAAAGTAGTGCACCAGGACAATAAGACTCTGGTATAAAGTAGTGCACCAGGACAATAAGACTCTGGTATAAAGTAGTGCACCAGGACCCATAAGACTCTGGTATAAAGTAGTGCACCAGGACCCATAAGACTCTGGTATAAAGTAGTGCACCAGGACAATAAGACTCTGGTATAAAGTAGTGCACCAGGACAATAAGACTCTGGTATAAAGTAGTGCACCAGGACAATAAGACTCTGGTATAAAGTAGTGCACCAGGACCCATAAGACTCTGGTATAAAGTAGTGCACCAGGACCCATAAGACTCTGGTATAAAGTAGTGCACCAGGACAATAAGACTCTGGTATAAAGTAGTGCACCAGGACCCATAAGACTCTGGTATAAAGTAGTGCACCAGGACCCATAAGACTCTGGTATAAAGTAGTGCACCAGGACAATAAGGCTCTGGTATAAAGTAGTGCACTAGGACAATAAGACTCTGGTATAAAGTAGTGCACCAGGACAATAAGACTCTGGTATAAAGTAGTGCACCAGGACAATAAGACTCTGGTATAAAGTAGTGCACCAGGACCCATAAGACTCTGGTGTAAAGTAGTGCACCAGGACCCATAAGACTCTGGTATAAAGTAGTGCACCAGGACCCATAAGACTCTGGTATAAAGTAGTGCACCAGGACCCATAAGACTCTGGTATAAAGTAGTGCACCAGGACCCATAAGACTCTGGTATAAAGTAGTGCACCAGGACAATAAGACTCTGGTATAAAGTAGTGCACCAGGACAATAAGACTCTGGTATAAAGTAGTGCACCAGGACAATAAGACTCTGGTATAAAGTAGTGCACCAGGACAATAAGACTCTGGTATAAAGTAGTGCACCAGGACAATAAGACTCTGGTATAAAGTAGTGCACCAGGACCCATAAGACTCTGGTATAAAGTAGTGCACCAGGACCCATAAGACTCTGGTATAAAGTAGTGCACCAGGACCCATAAGACTCTGGTATAAAGTAGTGCACCAGGACAATAAGACTCTGGTATAAAGTAGTGCACTAAACAGTGATAGGGTGCCATTTGGGAGCCTTTCTCAGTCCCTCTCTATCACTTACCTGTCTGTTGGCACATGAAGTATACTGGCATATTATTTCAGTATTCTCCCACGTAGAATGAAGGGCTATAAAGTATACTGGCATATTATTTCAGTATTCTCCCACGTATAATGAAGGGCTATAAAGTATACTGGCATATTATTTCAGTATTCTCCCACGTATAATGAAGGGCTGTAAAGTATACAGGCATATTATTTCAGTATTCTCCCACGTATAATGAAGGGCTATAAAGTATACTGGCATATTATTTCAGTATTCTCCCACGTATAATGAAGGGCTATAAAGTATACTGGCGTGTTATTTCAGTATTCTCCCATGTATAATGAAGGGCTGTAATAGACGGGAAGACGAGCCTGGCGAACAATGGAAGACACCCATGGGCTGCAGTCGTTATGTTATGCCCACTGTGTGTGCGTGTATGTGCATGTGTTTGTGTGTGTGTGTGCGTGCGTGTGCGTGCGTACGTGTGTGTGTGTTTCTCCTCACCCTGAGTATTTCTTGTGGGTGTTATGATGTATGACGGTTAGTGTGTCACATTGATTTACTGTAACAATGTAGAAGCTCTTATCTCAGGAAACCAGTACATGGTGTGTTCTCACACACACACCTTCTCCCAACCCTTCTCCCAACCCTTCAAGTGTGGGCTACAGCACAGGAATTACTCTCCTCACAGACAAAGAGACAGAAACACTGGATCCTCTATGTCTCTGAAAATAACGTTTGATTCCCCGCGCTGGTTTAATCATTTTAACATCCAGGGCAGAGGGGGTCCAGAGGGGAATAGAGGGGGAGTGGAGGGGGAGTGGAGGGAAGGAGAGGAGGAGAGGGGGAGTGGAGGGAAGGAGAGGAGGAGAGGGGGAGTGGAGGGAAGGAGAGGAGGAGAGGGGGAGTGGAGGGAAGGAGAGGAGGAGAGGGGGAGTGGAGGGAAGGAGAGGAGGAGAGGGGGAGTGGAGGAGGAGAGGGGGAGTGGAGGGAAAGAGAGGAGGAGAGGGGGAGTGGAGGGAAGGAGAGGAGGGAGAGGGGGAGTGGAGGGAAAGAGAGGAGGAGAGGGGGAGTGGAGGGAAGGAGAGGAGGAGAGGGGGGAGTGGAGGGAAGGAGAGGAGGAGAGGGGGAGTGGAGGGAAAGAGAGGAGGAGAGGGGGAGTGGAGGGGGAGTGGAGGGAAGGAGAGGAGGAGAGGAGGAGTGGAGGGAAGGAGAGGAGGAGAGGAGAGACTGTCAGAGTTTACTGAGGAAGAAAATAGTCAGACTCCATATCCAGCAGTACAACATGACTCCCTCATCCCTCCCTCTATTCCTCCATCCCTCATCCCTCCCTCTATTCCTTCATCCATCCTCCCTCTATTCCTCCATCCCTCATCCCTCCCTCTATTCCTTCATCCCTCATCCCTCCCTCTATTCCTTCATCCCTCATCCCTCCCTCTATTCCTCCATCCCTCATCCTCCCCTCTATTCCTTCATCCTCATCCCTCCCTCTATTCCTCCATCCCTCATCCCTCCCTCTATTCCTTCATCCCTCATCCCTCCCTCTATTCCTTCATCCCTCATCCCTCCCTCTATTCCTTCATCCCTCATCCCTCCCTCTATTCCTTCATCCCTCATCCCTCCCTCTATTCCTCCATCCCTCATCCCTCCCTCTATTCCTTCATCCCTCATCCCTCCCTCTATTCCTCCATCCCTCATC
>NW_021822737.1:81409-93909 GCF_901001165.1 Salmo trutta
TATTCATGTAAATTACTTCATGCTCTCTGTCCACCAGGCAACCACATCATACAGTGTATATGACTTATGATTCCAACAGTAGAGGTATCAGGGACAATCATTGTACAATAAAAATCAACACCAATATTAGGATGAATAAACGAATGTTAAACTCCATAGAAATATTGCAATGAAGAATTTTCATATTGCAGATTCCTGCTACAAAAGCGACGACGAAGGTAACCAGAAAATGGATTGTGGTGGAGAATGGTTTGCATAGACATAGACATGTAGATCTGTCTGGCTTTTCACTGTTGCTGTTCTGTGTCTATAGATCTAACTGGCTTGTGTCACTAACTGTACTGTATAGAGCTGATTGTCTCATGTTCCTATACACTAGCTGTCAGTTTAGCTGTCAGTTTAGCTGTTCTAAATGTATATCTGGCTGGTTGCTTTGTCCTGACGCATAGGTCGTACGTCCATCACGGGGTCACGTCATGCCGTTGTCATGTTACGTTGTTATGAACGTTCTCAAGTCGTCCTCTACCGGTGACGCCATAGTGGTGGCCTAAACCCAGTCATTCTGGACGGAGGCTAACTACTGTTGTGTCTAAATTACACTATAGTGCCTGGAAATACGATGACATTGGTGAAAGAGTGAATTATTTAGTAGGAAACAACTTTGCCAGCGTTATTATGTCATCAAATTTACTTTATACACGGTAATGTTGTCATTAGCTTGCAAAGTTCGTCAAAAATAGCTAGTAATGCTAGCGTTAGCTAGCTAAAATCCGGTGGCCTCCCCTCAATTTTAGCTAATTAGCTAACCTTATACTGCATCTATAATAAATCTGGTGTCATCAAAGTGATGACAAAAGGTTTTCCTACTAATTATTTGCCTCATTTTAAAAGTCATTGTATTTCCAAGCCACTGTAATGCAGTTTTGATGAAATCTTCATCAGCGCTCATTGACAATGTATTGAGTAGAACGCTCAGTCGGGCATCAGTCCAAAACAAACGTTCAAAACAATATTGTGATGAAACATACAAATCATGAACAGCTAACCTGTATAGGTCACTATAGCTCTTCTATAGTTTAATAATGTATGGATTTGGTTGTCTTGTCACTCTAGTAGTACTGTGTGGATGTGACTGGCTTTCTTGTCAATATAGATGTTTTAGTTCTGGGTGGCTTTCTTGTCAATATAGATGTTTTAGTTCTGGGTGGCTTTCTTGTCAATATAGATGTTTTAGTTCTGGGTGGCTTTCTTGTCAATATAGATGTTTTAGTTCTGGGTGGCTTTCTTGTCAATATAGATGTTTTAGTTCTGGGTGGCTTTCTTGTCAATATAGATGTTTTAGTTCTGGCTGGCTTGTCTAGCTATTCTGTAGCCTATAGATTGGCTGTCGGGCTAAATCCATTTTGAATTCAAACCCTTTTTGACAGCATCCCTTTTGATTTAAACTAAACCATCCATACATGTTTTCCTGGTGGAAAAGTGGTCAGAATGTGCCTTTTTGGACCTGGATGTTAAACCATTCAGGAGATCAAGGTGCTCCAGTTGACCCATTTTGCATACACCACCATAGCATCGCTGGCAAAGATAAACGGTTGAGTTTGATATCATTTAAAAGCTAACAAACAGTGTTGTTAAACTATTTTATTATACCTTTAAAAAAGTATGCACAATTTCATTTTTAACCTCAATTGTCTAAAAACATAAATTATATAAAAATTATGATCTTTTTTTGTCATATTCGCATATGTTGTTGCTAAGATGCTATTTTACATCATCTGATGTTTTTGTGCCCGAGATTGGTTCAGACACGACATGCTCTTAAATACAGGGAGGAGGTCATTTCAATCATAGAAATATCATTAATAGAATGGACCTATCCCTTCAGGCCTCTGCAATTTAGCTGGTACACCATTGACATTTACATTTAATTAACATTTTTACTTCTAATTACTACCACAAAGATTGCTACCACCGCCTGTCCACCCACCGTCAAATGTCAACTTAAAAGGTCACGTCAATTCTATTATCTGTATTTCTATGATTTCAATAGGTTTTCTATGGAGGACTGACAGTATAATTTAAAACAACAGATATTCCCATTCAAGTTAACATTCTCTGATGTGTGGACCTCCAATCACCTTTGTGGTACCATTTGAAAGGTTCAGATTGAAATTGTATTCCCATTTTAGTACATTTAACAGCTAAAACATGACACTCACGCTGTATTTAAGAGCGTACTAAATATAACCTCCACATGGGGTATATATTGAAGCCATCAGATAAGCTGTATCCTGTGCTTTGTGGTGAGTGAGAGAGACGTCTGTTAAGTCAGCAGCTCGCTGGCTGTGAAGTTTGAAATGATTTGATCCGTAGGAGACGAGTGAGTGAGAGGAAGTGGATTAGAATTAATAATAAGATCACAGAGAGGACAGGAAGAGGAAAGTGGAGGAGGCGCTGAAACGCAATGCCGCAACCTAAAATAACCAAATCCTCCTCGGTGAGAGAGAGGGGTGCTTATCACGCCACTCCAGAGGAGTGAAGGGAGACGAAGGGCCCCGTGGCACTGTGTTAGTTATTCAACCAGAACTGAGCTCTCTAATCTTATGGGATTCACTTTTTCAGACACATAATGAATCCAAACTGACAATCCTGGCATCCTGCTATGGAGGAGTTAACTAGTCTGAGCTACTCCTATACTGAACCTGTGTTCTTCTGTACAGCAGTTTACTCCTATCCTGAACCTGTGTTCTTCTATACAGCAGTTTACTCCTATACTGAACCTGTGTTCTTCTGTACAGCAGTTTACTCCTATCCTGACCCTGTGTTCTTCTGTACAGCAGTTTACTCCTATACTGAACCTGTGTTCTTCTGTACAGCAGTTTACTCCTATACTGAACCTGTGTTCTTCTGTACAGCAGTTTACTCCTATCCTGAACCTGTGTTCTTCTATACAGCAGTTTACTCCTATACTGAACCTGTGTTCTTCTGTACAGCAGTTTACTCCTATCCTGACCCTGTGTTCTTCTGTACAGCAGTTTACTCCTATACTGAACCTGTGTTCTTCTGTACAGCAGTTTACTCCTATACTGAACCTGTGTTCTTCTATACAGCAGTTTACTCCTATACTGAACCTGTGTTCTTCTGTACAGCAGTTTACTCCTATACTGACCCTGTGTTCTTCTGTACAGCAGTTTACTCCTATACTGAACCTGTGTTCTTCTGTACAGCAGTTTACTCCTATACTGACCCTGTGTTCTTCTGTACAGCAGTTTACTCCTATACTGAACCTGTGTTCTTCTATACAGCAGTTTACTCCTATCCTGAACCTGTGTTCTTCTATACAGCAGTTTAATCATATCCTGACCCTGTGTTCTTCTGTACAGCAGTTTACTCCTATACTGACCCTGTGTTCTTCTATACAGCAGTTTACTCCTATCCTGAACCTGTGTTCTTCTATACAGCAGTTTAATCATATCCTGACCCTGTGTTCTTCTATACAGCAGTTTAATCATATCCTGACCCTGTGTTCTTCTATACAGCAGTTTAATCATATCCTGACCCTGTGTTCTTCTATACAGCAGTTTAATCATATCCTGACCCTGTGTTCTTCTATACAGCAGTTTAATCATATCCTGACCCTGTGTTCTTCTATACAGCAGTTTACTCCTATCCTGACCCTGTGTTCTTCTATGCAGCAGTTTACTCCTATCCTGAACTCTAACAAGTAATCTAACAATTCCACAACAAATACCTAATACACACCAATCTAAAGGGATGGAATAAGAATATGTACATACAGTGGGGGGAAAAATGATTTGATCCCCTGCTGATTTTGCATGTTTGCCCACTGACAAAGAAATGATCAGTCTATAATTTTAATGGTAGGTTTATTTTAACTGTGAGAGACAGAATTACAACAAAAATATCGAGAAAAACGCATGTCAAAAATTTTATAAATTGATTTGCATTTTAATGAGGGAAATAAGTATATGACCCCCTCTCAATCAGAAAGATTTCTGGCTCCCAGGTGTCTTTTATACAGGTAACGAGCTGAGATTAGGAGCACACTCTTAAAGGGAGTGCTCCTAACCGCAGCTTGTTACCTGTATAAAAGACACCTGTCCACAGAAGCAATCAATCAATCAGATTCCAAACTCTCCACCATGGCCAAGACCAAAGAGCTCTCCAAGGATGTCAGGGACAAGATTGTAGACCTACACAAGGCTGGAATGGGCTACAAGACCATCGCCAAGCAGCTTGGTGAGAAGGTGACAACATTTGGTGCGATTATTCACAAATGGAAGAAACACAAAAGAACTGTCAATATCCCTCGGCCTGGGGCTCCATGCAAGATCTCACCTCGTGGAGTTGCAATGATCATGAGAACGGTGAGGAATCAGTCCAGAACTACACGGGAGGATCTTGTCAATGATCTCAAGGCAGCTGGGACCATAATCACCAAGAAAATAATTGGTAACACACTACGCCGTGAAGGACTGAAATCCTGCAGCGCCCGCATGGTCCCCCTGCTCAAGAAAGCACATATACATGCCCGTCTGAAGTTTGCCAATGAACATCTGAATGATTCAGAGGACAACTGGGTGAAAGTGTTGTGGTCAGATGAGACCAAAATGGAGCTCTTTGGCATCAACTCAACTCGCCGTGTTTGGAGGAGGAGGAATGCTGCCTATGACCCCAAGAACACAATCTCCACCGTCAAACATGGAGGTGGAAACATTATGCTTTGGGGGTGTTTTTCTGCTAAGGGGACAGGACAACTTCGCCACATCATTTGACGGGGCCATGTACTGTCAAATCTTGGGTGAGAACCTCCTTCCCTCAGCCAGGACATTGAAAATGGGTCGTGGATGGGTATTCCAGCATGACAATGACCCCAAACACATGGCCAAGGCAACAAAGGAGTGGCTCAAGAAGAAGCCCATTAAGGTCCTGGAGTGGCCTAGCCAGTCTCCAGACCTTAATCCCATAGAAAATCTGTGGAGGGAGCTGAAGGCTCGAGTTGCCAAACGTCAGCCTCGAAACCTTAATGACTTGGAGAAGATCTTCAAAGAGGAGTGGGACAAAATCCCTCCTGAGATGTGTGCAAACCTGGTGGCCAACTACAAGAAACGTCTGACCTCTGTGATTGTCAACAAGGGTTTTGCCACCAAGTACTAAGTCATGTTTTGCAGAGGGGTCAAATACTTATTTCCCTCATTAAAATGCAAATCATTTTACAACATTTTTGACATGCGTTTTTCCGGATTTTTGTTGTTGTTATTCTGTCTCTTACTGTTCATATAAACCTACCATTAAAGTTATAGACTGATCATTTCTTTGTAAGTGGGCAAACGTACAAAATCAACAGGGGATCAAATACTTTTTCCCCCCACTGTATAAATATATGGATGAGCAAGGACCGAGCGGCATAGGCAAGGTGCAATAGATGGTATAAGGTACAGTATATACATATGAGATGAGTAATGCAAGATATGTTAACATGATTAAAGTGACTGGTGATCTAATTATTAAAGTGACTAGTGATCTATTTATTTAAGTGGCCAATGATTTCAAGTCTGTGTGTAAGCAGCATTCTCTCTGTATTAGTGATGGCCTGATGGCCTTGAGATAGAAGCTGTTTTTCAGTCTCTCGGTCCCAGCTTTGATGCACCTGTACTGACCTCGCCTTCTGGATGGTAGCGAGAGGTGAACAGGCAGTGGCTCGGGTGGTTGTTGTCCTTGATGGTCTTTTTGGCCTTCCTGTGACATTGGGTGCTGTAGGTGTCATGGAGGGCAGGTAGTTTGCCCCCACCCTCTGGAGAGCCCCTGCGGTTGTGGGTGGAGCAGTTGCCGTACCAGGCGGTGATACAGCCCGACAGGATGCTCTCAATTGTGCATCTGTAAAAGTTTGTGAGGGTTTTAGGTGACAGGCCAAATTTCTTCAGCCTCCTGAGGTTGAAGAGGTGCTGTTTTGCCTTCTTCACCACACTGTCTGTGTGGGTGGGTCATTTCAGTTTGTCCGTGATGTGTATGTCGAGGAACTTAAAACTTTCCACCTTCTCCACTGCTGTGGATAGGGGGGGTGCTCCCTCTGCTGTTTCTTGAAGTCCACGATCATCTCCTTTGTTTTGTTGACGTTGAGTGTGAGGTTATTTTCCTGACACCACACCTGTCACGTCGTTGTTGGTGATCAAGCCTACTACTGTTTTGTTGTCTGCAAACTTGATTATTGAGTTGGAGGCGTGCATGGCCACGCAGTCGTGGGTGAACAGGGAGTACAGGAGAGGGCTGAGCACGCACCCTTGTGGGGCCCCAGTGTTGAGGATCAGCGAAGTGTAGATGTTTTTTCCAACCTTCACCACCTGGGGGCAGCCCGTCAGGAAGTCCAGGACCCAATTGCACAGGGCGGGGTTGAGACCCAGGGCCTCAAGCTTAATGATGAGCTTTGAGGGTACTATGGTGTTGAATGCTTAGCTGTAGTCAATGAACAGCATTTGTCATAGGTATTCCTCTTGTCCAGATGGGATAGGGTGGTGTGCAGTGTGATGGTGATTGCATTGTCTGTGGACTTATTGGGGCGGTATGCAAATTGGAGTGGGTCTAGGGTGACAAGTAAGGTAGAGGTGATATGATCCTTGGCTAGTCTCTCAAAGCACTTCATGATGACAGAAATGAGTGCTACGGGGCGATAGTCATTTTGTTCAGTTACCTTTGCCTTCTTGGGTACAGGAACAACAGTGGCCATCTTGAACCATGTGGGGACAGCAGACTGGGATAGGGAGAGATTGAATATATCTGTAAACACACCAGCCTGCTGGTCTGCGCATGCTCTGAGGACGTGGCTAGGGATACCATCTGGGCCAGCAGCCTTGCGAGGGTTAACACGCTTAAATGTCTTACTCACATCGGCCACGGAGGAGGAGAGGGGGGGCCCGCAGTCCTTGGTAGCGGGCCGCGTCGGTGACACCATATTATCCTCAAAGCTGGCAAAGAAGGTGTTTAGTTTGTCTGGAAGCAAGACGTCGGTGTCCGTGATTTCCTGTAGATAGGAGGGTTAGGAGAGGTAACAGTCTGATGTTGCTCTGTAGGGTCTCTAGGGGACAGGAGGGTTAGGAGGGTTAGGAGGGTTAGGAGAGGTAAGTCTGATGCTGCTCTGTAGGGTCTCTAGGTGATAGGAGGGTTAGGAGGGTTAGGAGAGATAACAGTCTGATGCTGCTCTGTAGGGTCTCTAGGTGATAGGAGGGTTAGGAGGGTTAGGAGGGTTAGGAGGGTTAGGAGAGGTAACATTCTGATGCTGCTCTCTAGGGTCTCTAGGTGATAGGAGGGTTAGGAGGGTTAGGAGAGGTAACAGTCTGATGCTGCTCTGTAGGGTCTCTAGGTGATAGGAGGGTTAGGAGGGTTAAGAGAGACATGAGGGGTAGGAGAGGTAACAGTCTGTTGCTCTATTCATAGGCTGCACCTCCATCACTCGGTCACACGTTGCCATGGTTATCAGCATTCTTCAGATGCCCCAGCCTATTGATGTCTGTCTGATGCTTAATGCCAAGTCTTTCTGAACGGTGGCTTATTACTGTTTGGTCAGATGTGCCCTACAGTGGCCTGGAAATACGATGACATTGCTGAAGTAGACAAATTATTAGTAGGCGACAACATCATTATGAAGTGGTCAAGTTTACTTTAGAGAGATGGCAAAGTTGTCATGATCTAGCAATGTGTTGCTAGCTAACGCTAGCTCGTAAAAATGTCGGTGTGCTCCCCTCAATCTTAGCTAGCTAGCACAAGTTATGCTGTTTCTAAAGTCAATCTGGCGACATTACAATGATGACAAAGGCTTGTCCTGCTCATTATTTTCCTCCTTTTGAAATGTCATGGTGTTTCCAAGCCACGGTAATGTACTTTAGACTACGTCTTCATCAGCAGCCAGAGACTATGTGGAGCATCAGTCCTACAACAAAGGTTCAAAACAAAATTGTGATGAAACATGCAACCCATGAACAGGGTCTCCAGGTAATATAATCAAATAGAATAATGGAATTATACAGTAGAATAATAGAAGAATAGAATAATAGAATAACAGAATATAATAATATAATATATTAATAGAGTAATATAATAGAATACTAGAATAATAGAATAGAATAATATAATAATAGAATAGAATAATAGAACATATTAATAGAATATAATAATATAATATAATAATAGAAGAATATAATAGAAGAATAGAATATATTAATAGAATAAAAGAATAGAATAATATTATAATATAATAATAGAATAGAATAATAGAATAGAATAATAGAATAATAGAATAGAATAATAGAATAATAGAATAGATTAATAGAATAAAAGAATAGAATAATATTATAATATAATAATAGAATAGAATAATAGAATAATAGAATAATAGAATAGAATAATAGAATAATAGAATAGAATAATAGAATAATAGAATATAATAATAGAATAATAGAATAATAGAATATATTAATAGAATAAAATAAAATAATAATATAATAATAGAATAGAGTAATATAATAGAATAATATAATAATATAATAATATAATAATAGAATAGAATAGAATAATATAATAATATAATAGAATAGAATACTAGAATAACCCCTCTCGTTTCCTCCACTATGCAGTGAGCAGTGATCTCCCGTGGAGGATGGATATGTTTCAGTGCAGGAGACTTTTCTCACCTCCTCCCTGCTAGCCGATGCTCTCAGTGTTTCACATTCACACGTTGTAGACATTCTGACTCACACTCCATAACCTGTTAGGGTCAGATACAGGGTCACTGTGACCCTCACTCACTCCCCACACACTGTTTGAATCAATGTCGTTTCCACCTCATCACGTCATTACAATGTCGTTTCCAAATGACGTTGAAGCAACGTGGAATAGATGTTGAATTGACGTCAGTGCCCAGTGAGTCATGTTGGAACACGTGTACATACACACATCACACACACACACACACATCACACACACACACACACACACACACACCACACACACACACACACACACACATCACACACACACACACACACACACACACACACACATCACACACACACACACACACACACACACACATCACACACACACACACACACACATCACACACACATATCACACACACACACACACACACATCACACACACACACACGTCACACACACATCACACACATCACACACATCACACACTCACACACACACATACACACGCACACATCACACACACACACATCACACACACACACACGTCACACACACATCACACACATCACACACACACACTCAGACACACACACACACATCACACACACACACACACACACATCACACATCACACTACTTAGTAGCAATGGATCCCTTAGTGTTGTTATAACTGTGTTCTACAGTACAGAACACCTCCACCCAGCCTGTTTATGATCAAACCAGTTATAACTGTTCTACAGTACAGAACACCTCCACCCAGCCTGTTTATGATCAAACCAGTTATAACTGTTCTACAGTACAGAACACCTCTACCCAGCCTGGTTATGATCAAACCAGTTATAACTGTTCTACAGTACAGAACACCTCTACCCAGCCTGTTTATGATCAAACCAGTTATAACTGTTCTACAGTACAGAACACCCCTACCCAGCCTGTTTATGATCAAACCAGTTATAACTGTGTTCTACAGTACAGAACACCCCTACCCAGCCTGTTAATGATCGAACCAGTTATAACTGTTCTACAGTACAGAACACCTCTACCCAGCCTGTTTATGATCAAACCAGTTATAACTGTTCTACAGTACAGAACACCTCCACCCAGCCTGTTAATGATCAAACCAGTTATAACTGTTCTACAGTACAGAACACCTCTACCCAGCCTGTTTATGATCAAACCAGTTATAACTGTTCTACAGTACAGAACACCTCTACCCAGCCTGTTAATGATCAAACCAGTTATAACTGTTCTACAGTACAGAACACCTCTACCCAGCCTGTTAATGATCAAACCAGTTATAACTGTTCTACAGTACAGAACACCTCTACCCAGCCTGTTAATGATCAAACCAGTTATAACTGTTCTACAGTACAGAACACCTCTACCCAGCCTGGTTATGATCAAACCAGTTATAACTGTTCTACAGTACAGAACACCTCTACCCAGCCTGTTAATGATCAAACCAGTTATAACTGTTCTACAGTACAGAACACCCCTACCCAGCCTGTTAATGATCAAACCAGTTATAACTGTTCTACAGTACAGAACACCTCTACCCAGCCTGTTAATGATCAAACCAGTTATAACTGTTCTACAGTACAGAACACCTCTACCCAGCCTGTTTATGATCAAACCAGTTATAACTGTTCTACAGTACAGAACACCTCTACCCAGCCTGTTTATGATCAAACCAGTTATAACTGTTCTACAGTACAGAACACCTCTACCCAGCCTGTTTATGATCAAACCAGTTATAACTGTTCTACAGTACAGAACACCTCTACCCAGCCTGTTTATGATCAAACCAGTTATAACTGTTCTACAGTACAGAACACCTCTACCCAGCCTGTTTATGATCAAACCAGTTATAACTGTTCTACAGTACAGAACACCTCCACCCAGCCTGTTAATGATCAAACCAGTTATAACTGTTCTACAGTACAGAACACCTCTACCCAGCCTGTTAATGATCAAACCAGTTATAACTGTTCTACAGTACAGAACACCTCTACCCAGCCTGTTTATGATCAAACCAGAGAAACAGCTCCCCCTGTCAGGTAACCTTTATTTAACTAGGCAAGTCAGTGACGGCCTACCCCGGCCAAACCCGGACGACGCTGGGCCAATTGTGCGCCGCCCTATGGGACTCCCAATCACGGCCGGTTGTGATACAGCCTGGAATCGAACCAGGGTCTGTAGTGACTCCTCTAGCACTGAGATGCAGTGCCTTAGTGCGCTGCGCTACTCGGTAGCCCAGTCAGTAAGCCAGTCAGTAAGCCAGTCAGTAAGCCAGTCAGTAAGCCAGTCAGTAAGCCAGTCAGTAAGCCAGTCAGTAAGCCTGTCAGCCAGCCAGTCAGTAAGCCAATCAGTCAGCCTATCAGCCAGCCAGTCAGTAAGTCAGTCAGTAAGCCAGCCAGCCAGTCAGTAAGCCAGCCAGTCAGTAAGCCAGCCAGCCAGTCAGCAAGCCAGCCAGCCAGCCAGTCAGTCAGTCAGCCAGTCAGTAACAGCCAGTAACAGGGTCTGTCTCTGTCCAATCCTAACCTCCTCTTCTATCAGTCAGCCAGCCAGTCAGTAAACCAGTCAGCCAGTCAGTAACAGGGTCTGTCTCTGTCCAATCCTAATCTCCTCTTCTATCTACCAATCAGCAGGTCATCCATCTACTTCCTGCAACGAAACTCTACCTCATTATGAGACCCATTCATCAAACATTGTCCTGGTTGATGGTACTGTCCTCCCTCTTTTCTATTGCTTTTTCTCATTTTCTCTTTCTCAATTTCTATATTTCTCTTGTTGTCTCTTTCTTTATCTCCCTCCCTCCCTCCCTCCCTCCCTCCCACCCTCCCTCCCTCCCTCCCTCCCTCCCTCCCTCCTCTTTGGTACCAACGTAGTTTAAAATAATGGACCAGTTGTGGGGTTTGGGGACCTTGCTGCGTAGGCCTTTCAATTAGTGCTTGTAGCAGGGAGTGGGTGGGACTAGGGGACACACAGGGTACATCCACCGTCCCTCTCCTGCAGTGGATACCCACGCAGAGCACATGGGCCCATCACCATAGGGCCCTGGTCAAAACTACTGCACTATATAGGGAATGGGGCCCTGGTCAAAACTAGTGCACTATATAGGGAATGGGGGTGCCATTTGGGACACAACCACGGTCTCTCACCCTGACTACCAGTCTGTCTGTCTGACACCCCAGGTGGGTGGTCTCTCACCCTGACTACCAGTCTGTCTGTCTGACACCCCAGGTGGGCGGTCTCTCACCCTGACTACCAGTCTGTCTGTCTGACACCCCAGGTGGGCGGTCTCTCACCCTGACTACCAGTCTGTCTGACACCCCAGGTGGGCGGTCTCTCACCCTGACTGCCAGTCTGTCTGACACCCCAGGTGGGCGGTCTCTCACCCTGACTACCAGTCTGTCTGTCTGACACCCCAGGTGGGCGGTCTCTCACCCTGATTACCAGTCTGTCTGTCTGACACCCCAGGTGGGCGGTCTCTCACCCTGATTACCAGTCTGTCTGTCTGACACCCCAGGTGGGCGGTCTCTCACCCTGATTACCAGTCTGTCTGTCTGACACCCCAGGTGGACGGTCTCTCACCCTGACTACCAGTCTGTCTGTCTGACACCCCAGGTGGGTGGTCTCTCACCCTGACTACCAGTCTGTCTGACACCCCAGGTGGGCGGTCTCTCACCCTGACTACCAGTCTGTCTGTCTGACACCCCAGGTGGGCGGTCTCTCACCCTGACTACCAGTCTGTCTGACACCCCAGGT
>NW_021822737.1:101409-103909 GCF_901001165.1 Salmo trutta
TCTCTCTCTGTCTCTCTCTCTGTCTCTCTCTCTCTGTCTCTGTCTCTCTCTCTCTCTCTCTCTCTCTCTCTCTCTCTCTCTCTCTCTCTCTCTCTCTCTATTTGCTGTGGGCCCAATAAAGGCCATGCTAATTCTATCTGTAAGGGAAGATTTGTAATTTGATAGAGACGCTGCTCCAGTCACAGGAGAGTACCCTCGCGTTTTCATTTTGTTGCATTATTATATTGCCGTACCTCATTTGCAAATAATATGATCGGGTACCGACTGTAAATATCATTATATTTGTTCCCATTACATTGAATCAATATTCCTTTTGAAGGGTATAAAAAGTGACTGAAAGAAATTACTAAAACAGAGAAGATGAAAGTGCAGTGGATGTTAACCTACGTTCTAATGTGAGGTAGTACCACTGCACCATAATACCATAACCAGACATTCCTTCAGCAATGACTCTTGTTACTTTGTGCTTGAAATGCTGCTCCAGTCAATGAACCAGAGGCACTGTCCCTAACTCCCCACTAGGGGCCGCTAGTATCATAGCTGGCGGTACAGGGAGCCTGGTACAGGGAGTCTGGTACAGGGAGCCTGGTACAGAGAGTCTGGTACAGAGAGTCTGGTACAGGGAGCCTGGAACAGGGAGTCTGGTACAGAGAGTCTGGTACAGGGAGTCTGGTACAGGGAGCCTGGTACAGAGAGTCTGGTACAGAGAGTCTGGTACAGGGAGTCTGGTACAGAGAGTCTGGTACAGAGAGTCTGGTACAGGGAGCCTGGAACAGGGAGTCTGGTACAGAGAGTCTGGTACAGAGAGTCTGGTACAGGGAGCCTGGAACAGGGAGTCTGGTACAGGGAGTCTGGTACAGGGAGTCTGGTTTAGGGAGTCTGGTACAGAGAATCTGGTACAGGGAGTCTGGTACAGGGAGTCTGGTACAGGGAGTCTGGTTTAGGGAGTCTGGTACAGAGAATCTGGTACAGGGAGTCTGGTACAGGGAGTCTGGTTTAGGGAGTCTGGTACAGAGAATCTGGTACAGGGAGCCTGGTACAGGGAGTCTGGTACAGGGAGCCTGGTACAGAGAGTCTGGTACAGGGAGTCTGGTACAGGGAGCCTGGTACAGAGAGTCTGGTACAGGGAGTCTGGTACAGGGAGTCTGGTACAGGGAGCCTGGTACAGGGAGTCTGGTACAGGGAGTCTGGTACAGAGAGTCTGGTACAGAGAGTCTGGTACAGGGAGTCTGGTACAGGGAGCCTGGAACAGGGAGTCTGGTACAGGGAGTCTGGTACAGGGAGTCTGGTTTAGGGAGTCTGGTACAGGGAGCCTGGTACAGGGAGTCTGGTACAGGGAGCCTGGTACAGGGAGCCTGGTACAGGGAGTCTGGTACTGGGAGCCTGGTACAGAGAGTCTGGTACAGGGAGTCTGGTACAGGGAGCCTGGTACAGGGAGCCTGGTACAGGGAGTCTGGTACAGGGAGCCTGGTACAGGGAGCCTGGTACAGAGAGTCTGGTACAGGGAGCCTGGTACAGGGAGTCTGGTACAGAGAGTCTGGTACAGGGAGTCTGGTACAGGGAGTCTGGTACAGAGAGTCTGGTACAGAGAGTCTGGTACAGGGATGCTGGTACAGGGAGTCTGGTACAGGGAGTCTGGTACAGGGAGCCTGGTACAGGGAGCCTGGTACAGAGAGTCTGGTACAGAGAGTCTGGTACAGAGAGCCTGGTACAGGGAGTCTGGTACAGGGAGTCTGGTACAGAGAGTCTGGTACAGAGAGCCTGGTACAGGGATGATGGTACAGGGAGTCTGGTACAGGGAGTCTGGTACAGCGATGCTGGTACAGGGATGCTGGTTCAGGGAGCCTGGTACAGGGAGCCTGGTACTGAGAGTCTGGTACAGGGATGCTGGTACAGGGAGCCTGGTACAGGGAGTCTGGTACAGGGTGCCTGGTACAGGGAGCCTGGTACAGGGAGCCTGGCACTGAGAGCCTGGTACAGGGATGCTGGTTCAGGGAGCCTGGTACAGAGATCCTGGTACAGGGATGCTGGTACAGAGAGCCTGGTACAGGGATGCTGGTACAATGAGCCTGGTACAGGGAGCCTGGTGCAGGGAGCCTGGTACAGGGAGCCTGGTGCAGGGAGTCTGGTACAGGGATGCTGGTACAGGGAGTCTGGTACAGGGATGCTGGTACAGGGAGTCTGGTACAGGGATGCTGGTACAGGGAGCCTGGTACAGGGGTGCTGGTCAGGGAGCCTGGTACAGGGATGCTGGTACAGGGATGCTGGTTGAGGGATGCTGGTACAGAGATGCTGGTTGAGGGATGCTGGTACAGGGATGCTGGTTGAGGGATGCTGGTACAGGGATGCTGGTACAGTGATGCTGACCATTGCAGCACAGCTATTATTAGTGGCATCCCAAACGGGACCCTACTACCTACATGGTAGACTTTAGACCAGAGCTCTGTAGGAAGAGGGTGCTGTTTGGACCGCGACCATTCTGTCATGGTAACGAGTTGAC
>NW_021822737.1:106409-143909 GCF_901001165.1 Salmo trutta
CTAGTACTGGTCCCCTGGAGCAGAGATATATAGTCTAGTACTGGTCCCCTGGAGCAGAGATATATAGTCTAGTACTGGTCCCCTGGAGCAGAGATATATAGTCTAGTACTGGTCCCCTGGAGCAGAGATATATAGTCTAGTACTGGTCCCCTGGAGCAGAGATATATAGCCTAGTACTGTCTTTTTCCACATTTTCTCATTGGTTGGTTTTTGTTCTGACATGCACTGTCAACTGTGGGACCTTATATAGACAGATGTGTGCCTTTTACAAATCATGTCCAATCATGTCACGGTTGTCGTAGGAAGGAGCGGACCAAAGTGCAGCGTGTGTGTCGTTCCACATTTTATTTACATTGTGAAACTATGCAATACATATAAATAAACTGAATGACAAAAACAACAAAGCGTGACGCAGAGTAAACATACATGTACTCAAAAACAATCTCCCACAAACCCAGGTGGAAAAAAAACCTACTTAAGTATGATCTCCAATTAGAGACAACGAGGACCAGTTGCCTCTAATTGGAGAAACCAACATAGAAATACAAAACTAGAACATGGACATAGAAATAGAAAACATAGAAAAACACCCCCTGTCACGCCCTGACCTACTCTACCATAGAAAATAACATCTTACTAAGGTCAGGACCTGAAAAATCAATTGAATTTACCACAGATGGACTCCAATCAAGTTGTAGAAACATCTCAAGGATGATCAATGGAAACAGGATGCACCTGAGCTCAATTTCCAGTCTCATAGCAAAGGGTCTGAATACTTATGTAAATAAGATATTACTGTTTTCTAATTCTAAAACAAAAAAATCTAAATAATTGTTTTCGCCTTGTCATTATGGTGTTTTGTGATGTCATTATGGAGTATTGTGATGTCATTATGGAGTATTGTGATGGCATTATGGAGTATTGTGATGTCATTATGGAGTATTGTGATGCATTATGGAGTATTGTGATGTCGTTATGGAGTATTGTGATGGCATTATGGAGTATTGTGATGGCATTATGGAGTATTGTGAAGCCCTTATGGAGTATTGTGATGTCGTTATGGAGTATTGTGTGTATAGGTCGATGAGGAAAAACATAATTTAATAAATTGTAGAATAAGGCTGTAACATAACAACATGTGGAAAAAGGGGAAATGGGTCTGAATACTTGTGAATGTACCGTACATGTCCTTTGTGTCATCTGCCAGAGAACCCAGATATTGTTATTGATCCTATGGAATGATGAACTTCCTGTAATACTTCTGCATTATGCCCAAATACAATTCACTGTAGCTGTCTGTTCATCCTGTCTGTTCATCCTGTCTGTTCATCATGTAACTGTCCGTTTATCCTGTCTGTTCATCCTGTATGTTCATCCTGTCTGTTCATCCTGTCTGTTCATCCTGTAACTGTCCGTTTATCCTGTCTGTTCATCATGTCTGTTCATCCTGTAACTGTCTGTTCATCCTGTCTGTTCATCATGTCTGTTCATCCTGTCTGTTCATCCTGTAACTGTCTGTTCATCCTGTCTGTTCATCCTGTAACTGTCCGTTCATCTTGTCTGTTCCTCATATCTGTTCATCCTGTAACTGTCTGGTCATCCTGTCTGTTCATCCTGTAACTGTCTGTTCATCCTGTCTGTTCATCCTGTCTGTTCATCCTGTAACTGTCCGTTCATCCTGTCTGTTCATCCTGTCTGTTCATCCTGTCTGTTCGTCCTGTCTGTTCATCCTGTCTGTTCATCCTGTCTGTTCATCCTGTAACTGTCTGTTCATCCTGTCTGTTCATCATGTCTGTTCATCCTGTCTGTTCATCCTGTAACTGTCTGTTCGTCCTGTCTGTTCATCCTGTAACTGTCTGTTCATCCTGTCTGTTCATCCTGTCTGTTCATCCTGTCTGTTCATCCTGTAACTGTATGTTCATCCTGTCTGTTCATCATGTCTGTTCATCCTGTAACTGTCTGTTCATCCTGTCTGTTCATCCTGTCTGTTCATCCTGTAACTGTCTGTTCATCCTGTCCGTTCAACCTGTCTGTTCGTCCTGTCTGTTCGTCCTGTCTGTTCATCCTGTCTGTTCATCCTGTCTCTTCATCCTGTCTGTTCATCCTGTAGGCTCTGTAGTACTGGTGTTGAAGTAGGTTCAGGTGAGGTAATAATCTGCCCTCCCCCCTCCTCCCCCTCTCCTCCTCCCTCCTGCCCATCCCATCCGGGCCTTGGGGGGAGAGAGGTCCAAATAGAGGAAGATGATGACGAGGCTTTCAGACTCTCTCTCTCTCTCTCTCTCTCTGTCTCTGTCTCTCGCTCTCTCTCGCACTCTCTCTCTCTCCCCATCTCCCTCCTCTCCCACCTCTCCCTCCTCTCCCTCCTCTCTCTCTCTCTCTCACTCTCACTCTCTCTCTCTCCCTCACTCTCTCTGTGTTTCTCTCTGTCTCTGTCTCTCTATAGCTCTCTCTCTCTGTTTCTCTCTCTCTGTGTCTCTCTGTCTCTGTCTCTGTGTTTCTCTCTCTCGGTGTCTCTCTGTCTCTGTCTCTCTCTAGCGCTCTCTCTCTCTGTTTTTCTCACTCTCCCTCTTTCTTTCTCTGACAGTTTCGTCATCTTAACTTCCACAGCTAATGGACTAATGCACTTCAACTCTCTGCTAGGACCTGTGTTTTCTATCCAGGGATACATACTGAATATCACTTCAACTCTCTGCTAGGACCTGTGTTTTCTATCCTGGGATACATACTGAATATCACTTCAACTCTCTGCTAGGACCTGTGTTTTCTATCCAGGGATACATACTGAATATCACTTAAACTCTCTGCTAGGACCTGTGTTTTCTATCCAGGGATACATACTGAATATCACTTCAACTCTCTGCTAGGACCTGTGTTTTCTATCCTGGGATACATACTGAATATCACTTCAACTCTCTGCTAGGACCTGTGTTTTCTATCCAGGGATACATACTGAATATCACTTCAACTCTCTGCTAGGACCTGTGTTTTCTATCCTGGGATACATACTGAATATCACTTCAACTCTCTGCTAGGACCTGTGTTTTCTATCCAGGGATACATACTGAATATCACTTCAACTCTCTGCTAGGACCTGTGTTTTCTATCCAGGGATACATACTGAATATCACTTCAACTCTCTGCTAGGACCTGTGTTTTCTATCCAGGGATACATACTGAATATCACTTCAACTCTCTGCTAGGACCTGTGTTTTCTATCCAGGGATACATACTGAATATCACTTAAACTCTCTGCTAGGACCTGTGTTTTCTATCCAGGGATACATACTGAATATCACTTCAACTCTCTGCTAGGACCTGTGTTTTCTATCCTGGGATACATACTGAATATCACTTCAACTCTCTGCTAGGACCTGTGTTTTCTATCCAGGGATACATACTGAATATCACTTCAACTCTCTGCTAGGACCTGTGTTTTCTATCCTGGGATACATACTGAATATCACTTCAACTCTCTGCTAGGACCTGTGTTTTCTATCCAGGGATACATACTGAATATCACTTCAACTCTCTGCTAGGACCTGTGTTTCTATCCAGGGATACATACTGAATATCACTTCAACTCTCTGCTAGGACCTGTGTTTTCTATCCAGGGATACATACTGAATATCACTTCAACTCTCTGCTAGGACCTGTGTTTCTATCCAGGGATACATACTGAATATCACTTCAACTCTCTGCTAGGACCTGTGTTTTCTATCCAGGGATACATACTGAATATCACTTCAACTCTCTGCTAGGACCTGTGTTTTCTATCCAGGGATACATACTGAATATCACTTCAACTCTCTGCTAGGACCTGTGTTTCTATCCTGGGATACATACTGAATATCACTTCAACTCTCTGCTAGGACCTGTGTTTTCTATCCAGGGATACATACTGAATATCACTTCAACTCTCTGCTAGGACCTGTGTTTTCTATCCTGGGATACATACTGAAAATCACTTCAACTCTCTGCTAGGACCTGTGTTTTCTATCCTGGGATACATACTGAATATCACTCACTATTGTTTTACTATTGAGTTTAGAGTGAAGGTTCTGCTTCTCCCCCACCAAACCACCCAGCCAATCACCATCCATATAGAGCTGAAGACAAGTGGTAGCCATGACCACCCTAATGCTTACTGTTAATAATACAGAGTAATACTGTCATGTACTATTCCACCAGAGTAATACTGTCATGTACTATTCCACCAGAGTAATACTGTCATGTACTATTCCACCAGAGTAATACTCTTTAATTTACTATTCCACCAGAATAATACTATATAATGTATTATTCCAGCAGAGTAATACTCTATAATGTACTATTCCACCAGAGTAATACTCTATAATGTACTATTCCACCAGAGTAATACTCTATAATGTACTATTCCACCAGAGTAATACTCTATAATGTACTATTCCACCAGAATAATACTCTATAATGTACTATTCCATCAGAGTAATAATCTATAATGTACTATTCCACCAGAATAATACTCTATAATGTACTATTCCACCAGAATAATGCTCTATAATGCAACCAGCTGCATTGTAATATGTGCTGAAATGGTTACTGAACTAAATACCCACTGGCTATTTAGTTCAGGTTTGGTAGAGTTAATTCTACTAGACTGACATCCAATATGGCTGAAGAGTCTGGCACATTTCAAACTCATGGAATGTATTGCTCACGAAAGTTAACTTGAGGACAAACATTGTGTATTCAGATGATAAACATTAATGACATTTTTTTCTTCTTCTTTTAAATGTAGATGAAAAACTATTTGAAGCCTCACTTCATACAAGCTATTTAAACTCAAGTGTTAACTGACATCAAATCCATCATTAAGAACGGTGCTTTTTAACACAGCATTTTGATATCCTTTCAAAGGGTAAATAAATGGGTGCATGGGATCGTAATTGATATCTCCAAACGTTTTTTTACAGTCTGGAACTAATCTAAGTCATTTTTCATTCCCCCCCCCCCCCCCAGAAGACACAAATGTAGATGTGTGACTTTATTCAATTGAATGGAGAGCTGGACTCTGCTGGGTAATGGAGTGTGTAGAGAAAGACAAGAGGGGAAAATGTGTAGTATTAATTGCATTTGGGTAGCTGTGCTTGGCTGCTCGAATGTGACTCTCTCTCTCGTTTTCGCTTATCAGCACAGAGAGAGAGAGAATGAGAGAGAGAGAGAGAGAGAGAAAGAGACAGAGAGAGAGAGAGAGAGAGAGAGAGGGAGAGAGAGAGAGAGAGGAGGGAGAGAGAGAGAGAGAGAAAGAGACAGAGAGAGAGAGAGAGAGAGAGAGGGAGAGAGAGAGATGACACAAACCAGACGGTATATCTTCATAATAAACAGACACAAACACACAATACCCCCCATGACACCTCTCTTATCTCAATCTGACTCTACATCATGATAATGTGGAGTTGAGAACAGAACATCATGATAAGTTTGAGTTGAGAACAGAACAGAGCATTATGATAATGTGGAGTTCAGAACATCATGATAATGTGGCATTGAGAACAGAACATCATGATAATGTGGAGTTGAGAACAGAACATCATGATAATGTGGAGTTGAGAACAGAACATCATGATAATGTGGAGTTGAGAACAGAACAGAACATCACGATAATGTGATGTTGAGTACAAAACAGAATATCACGATAATGTGGTGTTGAGAACAGAGCATTATGATAATGTAGAGTTGAGAACAGAGCATTATGAAAATCTAGAGTTGAGAACAGAGCATTATGATAATGTAGAGTTTCGAACAGAACATCGTGATAATGTGAAGTTGAGAACAGAGCATTATGATAATGTGGTGTTGAGAACAGAACAGAACATCATGATAATGTGGAGTTGAGAACAGAGCATTATGATAATGTGGAGTTGTGAACAGAACAGAATGATAATGTGAAGTTGAGAACAGAACATCATGATAATGTGGTGTTGAGAACAGAACAGAACATCGTGATATTGTGGGGTTGTGAACAGAACAGAACATCATGATAATGTGGAGTTGAGAACAGAACAGAACATCATGATAATGTGGAGTTGAGAACAAAACAGAACATCACGATAATGTGGGGTTGAGAACAGAACAGCATGATAATGTGGAGTTGAGAACAGAACGTCATGATAATGTGGAGTTGAGAACAGAACAGAACAGATCATTATGATAATGTGGGGTTGAGAACAGAACAGCATGATAATGTGGAGTTGAGAACAGAACGTCATGATAATGTGGGGTTGAGAACAAAACATAATATCATGATAATGTGGAGTTGAGAACAGAACATCATGATAATGTGGAGTTGAGAACAGAACAGATCATTATGATAATGTGGTGTTGGGAACAGAACATTATGATAATGTGGAGTTGAGAACAAAACAGAACATCACAATAATGTGGAGTTGAGATCAGAACATCACGATAATGTGGGGTTGAGAACAAAACATAATATCATGATAATGTGGAGTTGAGAACAGAACATCATGATAATGTGGAGTTGAGAACAGAACAGATCATTATGATAATGTGGTGTTGGGAACAGAACATTATGATAATGTGGAGTTGAGAACAAAACTGAACATCACAATAATGTGGAGTTGAGAACAGAACATAACATCATGATAATGTGGAGTTGAGAACAGAACATCATGATAATGTGGAGTTGAGAACAGAACAGAACATCATGATAATGTGGAGTTGAAAACAGAACAGAACATCCTGATAATGTGGAGTTGAGAACAGAACATCACGATAATGTGGAGTTGAGAACAAAACTGAACATCATGATAATGTGGAGTTGAGAACAGAACACAACATCATGATATTATGATAATGTGGAGTTGAGAACAGAACATCATGATAATGTGGAGTTGAGAATAGAACATCATGATAATGTGGAGTTGAGAACAGAACATCATGATAATGTGGAGTTGAGAACAGAACATCATGATAATGTGGAGTTGAGAACAGAACATCATAATAATGTGGAGTTGAGAACAGAACATCATGATAATGTGGAGTTGAGAACAGAACATCATAATAATGTGGAGTTGAGAACAGAACATCATAATAATGTGGTGTTGAGAACAGAACATCATGATAATGTGGAGTTGAGAACAGAACAGAACATCATGATAATGTGGAGTTGAGAACAGAACATCATTATAATGTGGAGTTGAGAACAGAACATCATTATAATGTGGAGTTGAGAACAGAACATCATGATAATGTAGAGTTGAGAACAGAACATCATGATAATGTAGAGTTGAGAACAGAACATCATGATAATGTGGAGTTGAGAACAGAACAGAACATCATGATAATGTGGAGTTGAGAACAGAACATCATTATAATGTGGAGTTGAGAACAGAACATCATTATAATGTGGAGTTGAGAACAGAACATCATGATAATGTAGAGTTGAGAACAGAACATCATGATAATGTGGAGTTGAGAACAGAACATCATTATAATGTGGAGTTGAGAACAGAACATTATGATAATGTAGAGTTGAGAACAGAACATCCACCACCTGGTTTAACAGAACAGAACAGAGCATCAGAAACCCTGCTGCTCCCCCTGGCTTTGGAGAGAGGAAGGGAAACAATCCATTGATGGAAAACATAAAGTGTTTGTCTGTCGACCAAAGCAAGGTAGTGGTAGACTTGTCTACCAGCAGCAAGCCGCCATAGTAGGCTATACAGTTGAGAGTTTAAACCCCACCACCTTCCCTTCCTCCCTCATCACAGCACAGACTGTTCATCTCAACATCAGCGAGACACCCCGCGACTAAACGGATGGTGGTGGGTGTGCACGGTGCACGCACAGATTATCCCAGATTTTTCTTTACCTGAAGCTCTCATCAGTGGTTCACGCGCACGCCTTTCAGTTCAATTCCACGCGTATATTTTTGTTTATGTGAGCGAGAGAAGATACAATATATAATTTCATGGCGGAATTGAGAGGTGATGAAACGGAATACATCACGGTTCTTGCTGCAGGGATAGATGCTTCTATCTGCCGTTACTGTTACGTTACACTGCCGGGAGCGGCTCGCAAATAAGTGTGGGCTACCGTAACCGTTCTCCGCTGAGACAAGCTCTCTGTCTCCTGCTATGTGCGGGGAATACAGATACCCGCGCACTGAATCCGCTACACCACCAGCAGAGCCCTCCGACAAGCGTCGTACCAGC
This sequence comes from Salmo trutta, assembly GCF_901001165.1. Classification (NCBI taxonomy): domain Eukaryota; kingdom Metazoa; phylum Chordata; class Actinopteri; order Salmoniformes; family Salmonidae; genus Salmo; species Salmo trutta. Next base: position 114,626 of record NW_021822737.1, read on the forward strand.
GCGCACTGAGAGATGATAGTATGATAGCTCTTTCTTTCAAATGCAGATGTCAAATACTGCGGAGAGTGAACAAAGGTATGGTAGCCTTGTATTTTCTACGTTATCGGTATTACTGTGCGTGCCTCTGTGTGTGTGTTCTGGTGGGTGGGTGGGTGCGTGCGTAATGACCATCCGAGTGCTAGTCAGAATGGAATAACGTTAGAAGGAAACTGCTGACATCTAAAAAGGGAGAATTGTTTCTCGGTTCTCATGGGTTGCTGTGACATCGCCTGTGTCGCCGGTGTAGTGGAGGTGGTGAGGAGAGGAGGGATGGAGGGGACATGGAGAGAAGAATAATGTCATTCCCTGCACACCGTTTGTTTTGAAGTCCGCAGGCTGGGGAGACAGCCACTGTATGTCACCTCTGGCTAAAGAGACTGGAGTGGTGGGTTATGTAATGACTGTAGGACTGTAGGACTGGTGGGTTATGACAGTAGGACTGGTGGGTTATGTTATGACAGTAGGACTATAGGACTGGTGGGTTATGTAATGACAGTAGGACTATAGGACTGGTGGGTTATGTTATGACAGTAGGACTATAGGACTGGTGGGTTATGTTATGACAGTAGGACTGGTGGGTTATGTTATGACAGTAGGACTGGTGGGTTATGTAATGACAGTAGGACTATAGGACTGGTGGGTTATATAATGACAGTAGGACTATAGGACTGGTGGGTTATGTTATGACAGTAGGACTGTAGGACTGGTGGGTTATGTTATGACAGTAGGACTATAGGACTGGTGGGTTATGTAATGACAGTAGGACTGTAGGACTGGTGGGTTATGTAATGACAGTAGGACTGGTGGGTTATGTTATGACAGTAGGACTGGTGGGTTATGTTATGACAGTAGGACTGGTGGGTTATGTTATGACAGTAGGACTGTAGGACTGGTGGGTTATGTAATGACAGTAGGACTATAGGACTGGTGGGTTATGTAATGACAGTAGGACTGGTGGGTTATGTAATGACAGTAGGACTGTAGGACTGGTGGGTTATGTAATGACAGTAGGACTATAGGACTGGTGGGTTATGTAATGACAGTAGGACTGGTGGGTTATGTTATGACAGTAGGACTGGTGGGTTATGTTATGACAGTAGGACTGTAGGACTGGTGGGTTATGTTATGACAGTAGGACTGGTGGGTTATGTTATGACAGTAGGACTATAGGACTGGTGGGTTATGTTATGACAGTAGGACTAAAGGACTGGTGGGTTATGTTATGACAGTAGGACTGTAGGACTGGTGGGTTATGTAATGACAGTAGGACTATAGGACTGGTGGGTTATGTTATGACAGTAGGACTGGTGGGTTATGTAATGACAGTAGGACTGGTGGGTTATGTAATGACAGTAGGACTATAGGACTGGTGGGTTATGTTATGACAGTAGGACTGGTGGGTTATGTTATGACAGTAGGACTATAGGACTGGTGGGTTATGTAATGACAGTAGGACTGGTGGGTTATGTAATGACAGTAGGACTGTAGGACTGGTGGGTTATGTAATGACAGTAGGACTATAGGACTGGTGGGTTATGTAATGACAGTAGGACTGGTGGGTTATGTTATGACAGTAGGACTGGTGGGTTATGTTATGACAGTAGGACTGGTGGGTTATGTTATGACAGTAGGACTGTAGGACTGGTGGGTTATGTTATGACAGTAGGACTGGTGGGTTATGTAATGACAGTAGGACTATAGGACTGGTGGGTTATGTTATGACAGTAGGACTGGTGGGTTATGTTATGACAGTAGGACTATAGGACTGGTGGGTTATGTTATGACAGTAGGACTAAAGGACTGGTGGGTTATGTTATGACAGTAGGACTGTAGGACTGGTGGGTTATGTAATGACAGTAGGACTATAGGACTGGTGGGTTATGTTATGACAGTAGGACTGGTGGGTTATGTAATGACAGTAGGACTGGTGGGTTATGTAATGACAGTAGGACTATAGGACTGGTGGGTTATGTTATGACAGTAGGACTGGTGGGTTATGTTATGACAGTAGGACTATAGGACTGGTGGGTTATGTAATGACAGTAGACCTGTAGGACTGGTGGGTTATGTAATGACAGTAGGACTAAAGGACTGGTGGGTTATGTTATGACAGTAGGACTGTAGGACTGGTGGGTTATGTAATGACAGTAGGACTATAGGACTGGTGGGTTATGTAATGACAGTAGGACTATAGGACTGGTGGGTTATGTTATGACAGTAGGACTATAGGACTGGTGGGTTATGTTATGACAGTAGGACTATAGGACTGGTGGGTTATGTAATGACAGTAGGACTATAGGACTGGTGGGTTATGTTATGACAGTAGGACTATAGGACTGGTGGGTTATGTTATGACAGTAGGACTATAGGACTGGTGGGTTATGTTATGACAGTAGGACTATAGGACTGGTGGGTTATGTTATGACAGTAGGACTATAGGACTGGTGGGTTATGTTATGACAGTAGGACTGTAGGACTGGTGGGTTATGTTATGACAGTAGGACTGTAGGACTGGTGTGTTATGTAATGACAGTAGGACTGTAGGACTGGTGGGTTATGTTATGACAGTAGGACTGTAGGACTGGTGTGTTATGTAATGACTGTAGGACTGGTGGGTTATGTTATGACAGTAGGACTATAGGACTGGTGGGTTATGTTATGACAGTAGGACTATAGGACTGGTGGGTTATGTTATGACAGTAGGACTATAGAACTGGTGGGTTATGTTATGACAGTAGGACTATAGGACTGGTGGGTTATGTTATGACAGTAGGACTGTAGGACTGGTGGGTTATGTTATGACAGTAGGACTGTAGGACTGGTGTGTTATGTAATGACAGTAGGACTGTAGGACTGGTGGGTTATGTTATGACAGTAGGACTGTAGGACTGGTGTGTTATGTAATGACTGTAGGACTGGTGGGTTATGTTATGACAGTAGGACTATAGGACTGGTGGGTTATGTTATGACAGTAGGACTATAGGACTGGTGGGTAATGTTATGACAGTAGGACTATAGGACTGGTGGGTTATGTTATGACAGTAGGACTGGTGGGTTATGTTATGACAGTAGGACTGTAGGACTGGTGGGTTATGTTATGACACTAGGACTATAGGACTGGTGGGTTATGTTATGACAGTAGGACTGGTGGGTTATGTTATGACAGTAGGACTGTAGGACTGGTGGGTTATGTTATGACAGTAGGACTATAGGACTGGTGGGTTATGTTATGACAGTAGGACTATAGGACTGGTGGGTAATGTTATGACAGTAGGACTATAGGACTGGTGGGTTATGTTATGACAGTAGGACTGGTGGGTTATGTTATGACAGTAGGACTGTAGGACTGGTGGGTTATGTTATGACAGTAGGACTATAGGACTGGTGGGTTATGTTATGACAGTAGGACTGTAGGACTGGTGGGTTATGTTATGACAGTAGGACTGTAGGACTGGTGTGTTATGTAATGACAGTAGGACTGGTGGGTTATGTAATGACAGTAGGACTGTAGGACTGGTGGGTTATGTAATGACAGTAGGACTGGTGGGTTATGTTATGACAGTAGGACAGTAGGACTGGTGGGTTATGTTATGACAGTAGGACTATAGGACTGGTGGGTTATGTAATGACAGTAGGACTATAGGACTGGTGGGTTATATAATGACAGTAGGACTATAGGACTGGTGGGTTATGTTATGACAGTAGGACTGGTGGATTATGTAATGACAGTAGGACTGTAGGACTGGTGGGTTATGTTATGACAGTAGGACTATAGGACTGGTGGGTTATGTTATGACAGTAGGACTATAGGACTGGTGGGTTATGTAATGACAGTAGGACTATAGGACTGGTGGGTTATGTAATGACAGTAGAACTGTAGGACTGGTGGGTTATGTAATGACAGTAGGACTGTAGGACTGGTGGGTTATGTTATGACAGTAGGACTGGTGGGGGTTATGTAATGACAGTAGGACTGTAGGACTGGTGGGTTATGCAATGACAGTAGGACTATAGGACTGGTGGGTTATGTAATGACAGTAGGACTGGTGGGTTATGTAATGACAGTAGGACTGGTGGGTTATGACAGTAGGACTGGTGGGTTATGTAATGACAGTAGGACTGGTGGGTTATGTAATGACAGTAGGACTATAGGACTGGTGGGTTATGTAATGACAGTAGGACTGTAGGACTGGTCGGTTAGACCAACAGACAGACAGGCATTCATAGACAGACATTCAGACAGACAGACCCCAGGTGAACCTACCATTTGACTTCTTCTAACTGGTGTTGTGTTTGTAAGCTACTGAAATATTGATATAATCTTGTCAGCTCATCTCTCTAAGACTCCCTTCTGAGATATCAGTCAGTGAGTGTCTCTAAGATTCCCTTCTGAGATATCAGTCAGTGAGTGTCTCTAAGATTCCCTTCTGAGATTTCAGTCAGTGAGTGTCTCTAAGATTCCCTTCTGAGATATCAGTCAGTGAGTGTCTCTGAGACTCCCTTCTGAGATATCAGTCAGTGAGTGTCTCTAAGACTCCCTTCTGAGATATCAGTCAGTGAGTGTCTCTAAGACTCCCTTCTGAGATATCAGTCAGTGAGTGTCTCTGAGACTCCCTTCTGAGATATCAGTCAGTGAGTGTCTCTAAGATTCCCTTCTGAGATATCAGTCAGTGAGTGTCTCTGAGACTCCCTTCTGAGATATCAGTCAGTGAGTGTCTCTAAGACTCCCTTCTGAGATATCAGTCAGTGAGTGTCTCTAAGACTCCCTTCTGACATATCAGTCAGTGAGTATCTCTAAGACTCCCTTCTGAGATATCAGTCAGTGAGTATCTCTGAGACTCCCTTCTGAGATATCAGTCAGTGAGTGTCTCTAAGACTCCCTTCTGAGATATCAGTCAGTGAGTGTCTCTTAGACTCCCTTCTGAGATATCAGTCAGTGAGTATCTCTTAGACTCCCTTCTGAGATATCAGTCAGTGAGTCTCTCTGAATTCAGATGATGATATTCTCTATGGACGTTCAGAAGTAATCCCCTAGACCATGAACTGGTTTCTGTATAGATGAATTAAATACACAAGCTGTTGGAATCCTCCTACTAACCGCGCTAACCATACTATTTGTGACGTAAATTGAGTATGTATTATGCTTATTGGTCATAGTATGGATATAGTTAGTATGCCAAAATTTCCCAGATGTTGTAATACTTTCGGCAAAATACAAAGTATACAAGCAATGGACACTATTGCCGTGCTTTTAGGGCCCATAATGCAGTTCTTCAGAAAATGGCCATTTTACAAGATTTTCAGATTTGAAGAAAACGGCGGAAAATATGCAGCCAAAGTCCGACGAGAGCAGATACAAATTCATTGCTTTTACAAATTATGACAAATGTTAAGAAATGTTGAGCAATGTAATAAAGTAATTACTTTTCAAATGATTTATGTTGGCTGACAATTTGTTAGCTATGCTAGCCTTATGAACCGCATAGCATATCATTACAGCAGTTGCTTGTATGTACCGGTACGATAGCTAGCTACCTAGCGGTAGTTGGCTACTAATACATCGAACTCGCCAGTATATTAACTATACGCTATCTAACTAACTACCTAACATTTATTGACTTGATTATTCACGTCATTCTTAGCTTAGCTAAGTAGTATAGCGTTCTCAATGGACATTGTTAATGAAGTTGTGAGATGTGTAGCTAGTCATTTGTTATGCTAACAAGCTAGCAAGAGGTTGCATAGCAACAGCATCAACTTCCGGTAGACAGGCGAAGCTCTAGTACAATCAAATGAAAGGATAGCGTTTGTTTACAGCATACTAAAATTAACTAATAGTATGTGGTATGTAGTATATACTTATTGAGTATGTAATATACAGTATGTTAGTGACATCTGCTGATTTTTGTGACATCTGGTGATGTAAAAAGGGCTTTATAAATAGATTTGATTGATAGTATGGGTATTCAATCGCGGCTACAGGATGTGTATCAACCATCACGTTGTCTTGACATGACATTGGCTCTAGGGAGACGTGGTCAGGGCAGTGGACTCCCTAGTGGACTTAGAGATACAGACTAGTGGATCAGATGTACCTAGGGATTCCACTTTCACTGACGTCTTTAACCTAAATACTTCCTGGAAACAACCCCACATCTTAGATGGCTTGTTCTTTGACATCCATCTGTCCCGGAGTTGGCCTGTCCATAGGGTTAACATCACATCCGTCATACTGCTAAACTATTGGCTAAGTCACCCAATCATTTAGATGGCGTCATGATGACGTAATCCACACAGTTTTCAACAGGGGCAGAGAGAGGGGGGGCGGTGAGGGTGGATAGGAGAGGGGGCGGTGAGGGTGGATAGGAGAGGGGGCGGTGAGGGTGGATAGGAGAGGGGGCGGTGAGGGTGGATAGGAGAGGGGGCGGTGAGGGTGGATAGGAGAGGGGGCGGGTGAGGGTGGATAGGAGAGGGTGGATAGGAGAGGGGGCGGTGAGGGTGGATAGGAGAGGGGGCGGTGAGGGTGGATAGGAGAGGGGGCGGTGAGGGTGGATAGGAGAGGGGGCGGTGAGGGTGGATAGGAGAGAGGACGGTGAGGGTGGATAGGAGAGGGGGCGGTGAGGGTGGATAGGAGAGGGGGCGGTGAGGGTGGATAGGAGAGGGGGCATTGAGGGGTGGATAGGAGAGGGGGCGTTGAGGGTGGATAGGAGAGAGACGGTTAGGGTGGATAGGAGAGGGGGCGGTGAGGGTGGATAGGAGAGGGGGCGGGGTGAGGGTGGATAGGAGAGGGGGCGTGAGGGTGGATAGGAGAGGGGGCGGTGAGGGTGGATAGGAGAGAGGACGATGAGGGTGGATAGGAGAGGGGGCGGTGAGGGTAGATAGGAGAGGGGGCGGTGAGGGTGGATAGGAGAGGGGGCGGTGAGGGTAGATAGGAGAGGGGGCGGTGAGGGTGGATAGGAGAGGGGGCGGTGACGGTGGATAGGAGAGGGGGCGGTGAGGGTAGATAGGAGAGGGGGCGGTGAGGGTGGATAGGAGAGGGGGCGGTGAGGGTGGATAGGAGAGAGGGGCGGTGAGGGTGGATAGGAGAGGGGGCGGTGAGGGTGGATAGGAGAGAGGGGGCGGTGAGGGTGGATAGGAGAGGGGGCGGTGAGGGTGGATAGGAGAGAGGACGGTGAGGGTGGATAGGAGAGGGGACGGTGAGGGTAGATAGGAGAGGGGGCAGTGAGGGTAGATAGGAGAGGGGGCGGTGAGGGTGGATAGGAGAGAGGGGGCGGTGAGGGTGGATAGGAGAGGGGGTGGTGAGGGTGGATAGGAGAGGGGGCGGTGAGGGTGGATAGGAGAGAGGACGATGAGGGTGGATAGGAGAGGGGGCGGTGAGGGTAGATAGGAGAGGGGGCAGTAAGGGTGGATAGGAGAGGGGACGGTGAGGGTGGATAATTAAAAGCCATCAGGGATCTTAGATGTCAGCCCCGAGGCGTTGTGTTCCAGAACTTCTGTTTGACTAATTAGAACATCTGTAGCTCCCTGGTTCCTGGTCCGGCCCCCCCTGCATTATCACAGAGGTCAGATGCGACCAATCGAAGCCCTGTAAATTAATGAGGCTTGGTTGCTAAGTGGTGTAGCCTCTAAGCACGCTCCATAATAACATAGAGAGATGTAACGTGTGTGTGTGTGTGTGTGTGTGTGTGTGTGTGTGTGTGTGTGTGTGTGTGTGTGTGTGTGTGTGTGTGTGTGTGTGTGTGTGTGTGTGTGTGTGTGTGTGTGTGTGTGTGTGTGTGTGTGATTTCAGCCACCCCACAGCAGTCAAACAGAATGAATTAGTTAGTTAGTCATCACTCAAAGCATATTTCAACACATAATTGAGGCCCTGATGTGTGAAGGAAGTGTGGGAATTTGGTACAGCTAGCTTTGATGTTTTCTTGCCAATTTTTTATGTATATTTTTCCTCTAGAATGTTTTTGGTAGTTTATTTTTTTCATATCAAGTAGCTACTGCTGTGCTTTAAAAAAATGTCTGTAGGAGAATTGTTCAGTTACAGTATATCTCTACTCTTAATGGAAAACACCGCTTTGGAAAGAGAAGCCGTTTTTATAATCCTCATCTCTACCTCATTCCCATAGAGTAGATGGTGGTTCCTCATCTCTACCTCATTACCATAGAGTGGATGGTGGTTCCTCATCTCTTCCTCCTTCCCATAGAGTGGATGGTGGTTCCTCATCTCTACCTCATTCCCATAGAGTGGATGGTGGTTCCTCATCTCTACCTCATTCCCATAGAGTGGATGGTGGTTCCTCATCTATACCTCATTCCCATAGAGTGGATGGTGGTTCCTCATCTATACCTCATTCCCATAGAGTGGATGGTGGTTCCTCATCTCTACCTCATTCCCATAGAGTGGATGGTGGTTCCTCATCTCTACATCATTCCCATAGAGTGGATGGTGGTTCCTCATCTCTACCTCATTCCCATAGAGTGGATGGTGGTTCCTCATCTCTACCTCATTCCCATAGAGTGGATGGTGGTTCCTCATCTCTACCTCATTCCCATAAAGTGGATGGTGGTTCCTCATCTCTTCCTCCTTCCCATAGAGTGGATGGTGGTTCCTCATCTATACCTCATTCCCATAGAGTGGATTGTGGTTCCTCATCTCTTCCTCATTCCCATAGAGTGGATGGTGGTTCCTCATCTCTACCTCATTCCCATAGAGTGGATGGTGGTTCCTCATCTATACCTCATTCCCATAGAGTGAATGGTGGTTCCTCATCTCTTCCTCATTCCCATAGAGTGGATGGTGGTTCCTCATCTCTACCTCATTACCATAGAGTGGATGGTGGTTCCTCATCACTACCTCATTCCCATAGAGTGGATGGTGGTTCCTCATCTCTTCCTCATTCCCATAGAGTGGATGGTGGTTCCTCATCTCTACCTCATTCCCATAGAGTGGATGGTGGTTCCTCATCACTACCTCATTCCCATAGAGTGGATGGTGGTTCCTCATCACTACCTCATTCCCATAGAGTGGATGGTGGTTCCTCATCTCTACCTCATTACCATAGAGTGGATGGTGGTTCCTCATCTCTACCTCCTTCCCATAGAGTGGATGGTGGTTCCTCATCTCTACCTCATTCCCATAGAGTGGATGGTGGTTCCTCATCTATACCTCATTCCCATAGAGTGGATGGTGGTTCCTCATCTATACCTCATTCCCATAGAGTGGATGGTGGTTAGTATGCTTTTACACTCCTCTCAGCTGGGATATACACTTCATCGTAGGCAGTTTGATGGCTGAATGTTGAACCATTACTTTGCCATATCCCACTGATCCAGTGTTTTATGACAGAGGCATTTGCATAGATATGTGTCTGAAGGCATCCCAAATGGAACTCTATTTCCTTTGTAGTGCCATAGGACTCTGGTCAAAAGTAGTGCACTATATAGGGAACAGGGTGCCGTTTGGGACTCAGAGTCTGAAGTCATGTCAAGCAGCCATTATCTAAAGCGTCAGTATGAGGATGGCTGACAACCCCAGAGCACGTAGAGCCACACACACACACACACACACACACACACACACACACACACACACACACACACACACACACACACACACACACACACACACACACACACACACACACACAGGCACCACACACACACACAAACACACACAGGCACACACACACACACACACACACAAACACACACAGGCGCACACACACAAACACACACACAGGCACACACTAACACACACACACTCACAGGCACACACAGGAACACACACATGCACGCACACACACACAGGCACACACACACAGGAACGCACACACAAGCACACACACACACACACACACGCACCATCGGTCACCCGGGAATGGTTTAATGCTCCATGTCCTGTCAGGTTTATCTCTGTAGTATTAGCAGACATTAGCATTATAAACAGATAAGAGCAGTGAGGCCAGTTGCAGGGCTGTGATTTTCTGTCTCTTCTGTTCTCGCTTTCATCTCTGCCATGGGGGAGGGGAACGGCAGTACAACTGAACCATATGTGGTGGTATCTGTGGGTGGCTTGGAAAAAACTTGGGATTTTCTAAAGCATCCTGTATTTGTTACTATATCCCTTTAATATTGTAGGATAGAATAGTAAACTTAACTTTAACTTGTAATGCATCCTGTATTTCTTACTATATCCCTTTAATATTGTAGGATAGAATAGTACATAGACCTGCTGGGTTCGTGCTTCATGATGCTCCTCTATATTCCAGCCAGGTACTTGGTGCTGCAATGCTGCGCCACTCTGTCTGTCTGTCTGTCTGTCTGTCTGTCTGTCTGTCTGTCTGTCTGTCTGTCTGTCTGTCTGTCTGTCTGTCTGTCTGTCTGTCTGTCTGTCTGTCTGTGTGTGTGTGTGTGTGTGTGTGTGTGTGTTGCTGTGTTTGTATGTGCTAGTGGGCACGTGTGTTTTCAGTCCCGTAGAGGCAAGCTGCTGAGATGTCTTGTAATATACTGTACCTGCAGTAATAATGTCTCCACTAATTGTTTTGTTGTTTGGATAAGAGCCTCTTAAGCTGCCATTGCTCTTTCTGACACTGTGGTGTTTATGACCTCTGTAATAGGTTCATGTGGAAGACACAACCACAACGTTAGCCAGAACACAATTCACTAGTCTTGGGTGATATACTGTTTATACCGTATACTGGGGGTATTTTGAAATGCTGACGTGTTGTGGAGCTGCTTGCTACCCCACTGCTTATAACTATAAATGGAGTATAAATCTAAGAAATCTAAGATGTGTCAAATAAATGATATCCAGCTCAGGGCTCCAGCTATGCATTTGGTTTGCTAACTTGCTAGCTAAGTGGCTAAATGTCAAGATCAAACCTCTTGATTACAGCAGAGATATTCTAGTCTGAGTAACAGTCTCTTCAGTTAACATTCCAGTCCTTGACACTTCTTGTCATTGCCGAAGAGACTGGCCTTTCTGCCATATTCAGCTATGAACATTTTATCATTAATGAGCTTGAGGGAGAACAGAAGAGTTGATCCTGATTCGATAAACCGTCACAGCTATCCTCCAATCACAACGATTTAGTTTTTCTCCTCCACAGAACATGTTGTTATCAGGTTACTGAGCAGCTGTTTCTTGTTGGTCCAGATGAAACCAGTCTGTCAAATAGCTGCTCGCTCAAATCTAAGTTCTCAAACTGAATACATACAGCAATTCCAACCACAAAACCTCTTCGCTTTGGTTTTAAGCCTGAAAATACAACAAGTCGCCTAGCTAACAGCTAAATGTTTGTTTTTGACTTTGTTATTGTTCGAATTCAATTAACGAGGCTCCACATGCTGTCATGGAAAATATTCATGTTATTTCCATCAACTCTACCGTAAATCCAGCTGCATATTGAACGTTAAGATTGGCCAAAAGGCCAGTCTCTTTGGCAATGACATGGAGTGGCAAGGAGTGGAGTGTTAACTGTAGAGACTGGTAACCAGACTAGACCAAGGAATGTTAACTGTAGAGACTGGTAACCAGACTAGACCAAGGAATGTTAACTGTAGAGACTGGTAACCAGACTAGACCAAGGAGAGGAATGTTAACTGTAGAGACTGGTAACCAGACTAGACCAAGGAGAGGAATGTTAACTGTAGAGACTGGTAACCAGACTAGACCAAGGAATGTTAACTGTAGAGACTGGTAACCAGACTAGACCAAGGAATGTTAACTGTAGAGACTGGTAACCAGACTAGACCAAGGAGAGGAATGTTAACTGTAGAGACTGGTAACCAGACTAGACCAAGGAATGTTAACTGTAGAGACTGGTAACCAGACTAGACCAAGGAGAGGAATGTTAACTGTAGAGACTGGTAACCAGACTAGACCAAGGAATGTTAACTGTAGAGACTGGTAACCAGACTAGACCAAGGAATGTTAACTGTAGAGACTGGTAACCAGACTAGACCAAGGAATGTTAACTGTAGAGACTGGTAACCAGACTAGACCAAGGAATGTTAACTGTAGAGACTGGTAACCAGACTAGACCAAGGAGAGGAATGTTAACTGTAGAGACTGGTAACCAGACTAGACCAAGGAGAGCATGAAGTGTAGAGACTGGTGACCAGACTAGACAAGGAATGTTAACTGTAGAGACTGGTAACCAGACTAGACCAAGGAATGTTAACTGTAGAGACTGGTAACCAGACTAGACCAAGGAATGTTAACTGTAGAGACTGGTAACCAGACTAGACCAAGGAATGTTAACTGTAGAGACTGGTAACCAGACTAGACCAAGGAGAGGAATGTTAACTGTAGAGACTGGTAACCAGACTAGACCAAGGAGAGGAATGTTAACTGTAGAGACTGGTAACCAGACTAGACCAAGGAGAGGAATGTTAACTGTAGAGACTGGTAACCAGACTAGACCAAGGAGAGGAATGTTAACTGTAGAGACTGGTAACCAGACTAGACCAAGGAATGTTAACTGTAGAGACTGGTAACCAGACTAGACCAAGGAATGTTAACTGTAGAGACTGGTAACCAGACTAGACCAAGGAGAGGAATGTTAACTGTAGAGACTGGTAACCAGACTAGACCAAGGAGAAGAATGTTAACTGTAGAGACTGGTAACCAGACTAGACCAAGGAGTGGAGTGTTAACTGTAGAGACTGGTAACCAGACTAGACCAAGGAATGTTAACTGTAGAGACTGGTAACCAGACTAGACCAAGGAATGTTAACTGTAGAGACTGGTAACCAGACTAGACCAAGGAGAGGAATGTTAACTGTAGAGACTGGTAACCAGACTAGACCAAGGAATGTTAACTGTAGAGACTGGTAACCAGACTAGACCAAGGAGAGGAATGTTAACTGTAGAGACTGGTAACCAGACTAGACCAAGGAATGTTAACTGTAGAGACTGGTAACCAGACTAGACCAAGGAGAGGAATGTTAACTGTAGAGACTGGTAACCAGACTAGACCAAGGAATGTTAACTGTAGAGACTGGTAACCAGACTAGACCTAAGGAGAGGAATGTTAACTGTAGAGACTGGTAACCAGACTAGACCAAGGAGAGGAATGTTAACTGTTGACACTGGTAAACCAGACTAGACCAAGGAATGTAACTGTAGAGACTGGTAACCAGACTAGACCAAGGAGAGGAATGTTAACTGTAGAGACTGGTAACCAGACTAGACCAAGGAATGTTAACTGTAGAGACTGGTAACCAGACTAGACCAAGGAATGTTAACTGTAGAGACTGGTAACCAGACTAGACCAAGGAATGTTAACTGTAGAGACTGGTAACCAGACTAGACCAAGGAGAGGAATGTTAACTGTAGAGACTGGTAACCAGACTAGACCAAGGAGAGGAATGTTAACTGTAGAGACTGGTAACCAGACTAGACCAAGGAATGTTAACTGTAGAGACTGGTAACCAGACTAGACCAAGGAATGTTAACTGTAGAGACTGGTAACCAGACTAGACCAAGGAGAGGAATGTTAACTGTAGAGACTGGTAACCACACTGGACCAAGGAGAGGAATGTTAACTGTAGAGACTGGTAACCAGTCAAGACCAAGGAATGTTAACTGTAGAGACTGGTAACCAGACTAGACCAAGGAGAGGAATGTTAACTGTAGAGACTGGTAACCAGACTGGACCAAGGAGAGGAATGTTAACTGTAGAGACTGGTAACCAGACTAGACCAAGGAATGTTAACTGTAGAGACTGGTAACCAGACTAGACCAAGGAGAGGAATGTTAACTGTAGAGACTGGTAACCAGACTAGACCAAGGAATGTTAACTGTAGAGACTGGTAACCAGTCTAGACCAAGGAGTGGAATGTTAACTGTAGAGACTGGTAACCAGACTAGACCAAGGAGAGGAATGTTAACTGTAGAGACTGGTAACCAGACTACACCAAGGAATGTTAACTGTAGAGACTGGTAACCAGACTAGACCAAGGAGAGGAATGTTAACTGTAGAGACTGGTAACCAGACTAGACCAAGGAGAGGAATGTTAACTGTAGAGACTGGTAACCAGACTAGACCAAGGAATGTTAACTGTAGAGACTGGTAACCAGACTAGACCAAGGAGAGGAATGTTAACTGTAGAGACTGGTAACCAGACTAGACCAAGGAGAGGAATGTTAACTGTAGAGACTGGTAACCAGACTAGACCAAGGCGAGGAATGTTAACTGTAGAGACTGGTAACCAGACTAGACCAAGGAATGTTAACTGTAGAGACTGGTAACCAGACTAGACCAAGGAATGTTAACTGTAGAGACTGGTAACCAGACTAGACCAAGGAGAGGAATGTTAACTGTAGAGACTGGTAACCAGACTAAACCAAGGAATGTTAACTGTAGAGACTGGTAACCAGACTAGACCAAGGAATGTTAACTGTAGAGACTGGTAACCAGACTAGACCAAGGAATGTTAACTGTAGAGACTGGTAACCAGACTAGACCAAGGAGAGGAATGTTAACTGTAGAGACTGGTAACCAGACTAGACCAAGGAGAGGAATGTTAACTGTAGAGACTGGTAACCAGACTAGACCAAGGAGAGGAATGTTAACTGTAGAGACTGGTAACCAGACTAGACCAAGGAGAGGAATGTTAACTGTAGAGACTGGTAACCAGTCTAGACCAAGGAATGTTAACTGTAGAGACTGGTAACCAGACTAGACCAAGGAATGTTAACTGTAGAGACTGGTAACCAGACTAGACCAAGGAGAGGAATGTTAACTGTAGAGACTGGTAACCAGACTAGACCAAGGAGAGGAATGTTAACTGTAGAGACTGGTAACCAGACTAGACCAAGGAGAGGAATGTTAACTGTAGAGACTGGTAACCAGACTAGACCAAGGAGAGGAATGTTAACTGTAGAGACTGGTAACCAGACTAGACCAAGGAATGTTAACTGTAGAGACTGGTAACCAGACTAGACCAAGGAATGTTAACTGTAGAGACTGGTAACCAGTCTAGAGGAATTAAATCCCCTCCTGGATCAAGATCCCTGTTGCCTAAATTGTTTTGTTGGTACATTTGATTTAAATAGCGTCCCTTGTGTGATTTCCGGACCAGCGGTGTGTGTTGTGACCCAGTTGAGCGGAGTGCCGTTTGGAATGAAATATGTCCCGGTGTGTGTTTATGTGTTTGTGCCTCGGCTGCTAACCGGTTCATTCATTCTGTTGGTAGACCTCTGTTCTGATCTCCTCGGTTCTGTTGGCAGACCTCCGTTCTGATCTCCTCTGTTCTGTTGGTAGACCTCTGTTCTGATCTCCTCTGTTCTGTTGGCAGACCTCTGTTCTGATCTCCTCTGTTCTGTTGGTAGACCTCTGTTCTGATCTCCTCTGTTCTGTTGGTAGACCTCTGTTCTGATCTCCTCTGTTCTGTTGACAGACATCTGTTCTGATCTCCTCTGTTCTGTTGGTAGACCTCTGTTCTGATCTCCTCTGTTCTGTTGGTAGACCTCTGTTCTGATCTCCTCTGTTCTGTTGGCAGACCTCTGTTCTGATCTCCTCTGTTCTGTTGGTAGACCTCTGTTCTGATCTCCTCTGTTCTGTTGGCAGACCTCTGTTCTGATCTCCTCTGTTCTGATCTCCTCTGTTCTGATCTCCTCTGTTCTGATCTCCTCTGTTCTGTTGGTAGACCTCTGTTCTGATCTCCTCTGTTCTGTTGGTAGACCTCTGTTCTGATCTCTTCTATTCTGTTGGTAGACCTCTGTTCTGATCTCCTCTGTTCTGATCTCCTCTGTTCTGTTGACAGACCTCTGTTCTGATCTCCTCGGTTCTGTTGACAGACATCTGTCCTGATCTCCTCGGTTCTCTCTGGAGCCACAGGATATGTCCTAAAATGACACCCTATTTCCTTTATAGTGCACTACTTTAGAACCAGAGCACATACAACTCTAGGTAAAAGTAGTGCAGTGTGTAGGGAATAGGGTGCATTTGGGATGCAGACCCAATCTTTCACTTTTCTCTATGTGACAGCTGGCTATAGAGGACAGGAGGAGGAGGAGGAGAGAGAGGAAGAGGATGAGATGAGGAAGAGGAGGGTATGATGAAGAGTGGGAGATGAGGAAGAGGGGGGGGGATGAGGAGGAGGAGGAGGAGGAGATGAGAGAGGAATGGGGAGGAGGAAGAATGAGGAGGATATGAGGAAGATGATGAGATGAGGAATAGGAGGATATGATGAAGAGTGGGAGATGAGGAAGAGGGGGAGGAATGAGGAGGAGGAGGAGGAGGAATGAGGAGGAGGAGGAGGAGGAATGAGGAGGAGGAGGAGATGAGAGAGAAATGGGGAGGAGGAAGAATGAGGAGGATATGAGGAAGAGGAGGAGGAAGAGGGGGAGGAGGATTGTAGGAGGAGATGAGGAGGAGGAGATGAGGAAGAGGGGAAGGAGGAAGAGGATTGAGGAGGAGGAGGAGAATAAGGAGGGTGGGTCCTGCATTGGGAAGCTGCAAAAACTGCGTTGTCTTTCTGGCTAGGAGTTGTGCCCTTCTAGGAATAATGTATATTTTTTGTTAGGCTATACATCCATTCTGCATAAATGGCCATCTAATTCCCCAGCCTGTATTACAATAGTAAATCATGGAATTGTCATCTCTCTATGTGAAAAGTAATGTTCATATTTAACTAATTTAATCCAGAGTTTTCCGACAAAAATTGTCACTAAGTGTTAGATTTTACTTGGAAATGAGGCTTTGCTTCCCTCAGGGATTCTTCGATACAGTACGGACATCTGTCAATCCACAGTTAACTGGGATAGCAGATTAAACAGATAGCATGACTCCCAAATGGCTCCCTATTACCTAGTTTAGTGCACTTCTTCTGACCAGAGGCCTATGGGCCATTTGGGATGAATCCATGCATTTGGGATGCAACCAACTACAACTGAGGAATAGATGACTGAGCCTTCATGGACAACAACCACTACCCTCTAGTCTGTTAACTACCACCCAGTACCCTCCAGTCTGTTAGCTACCACCCAGTACCCTCCAGTCTGTTAGCTACCACCCAGTACCCACCAGTCTGTTAGCTACCACCCAGTACCCTCCAGTCTGTTAGCTACCACCCAGTACCCTCCAGTCTGTTAGCTACCACCCAGTACCCACCAGTCTGTTAGCTACCACCCAGTACCCTCCAGTCTGTTAGCTACCACCCAGTACCCTCCAGTCTGTTAGCTACCACCCAGTACCCACCAGTCTGTTAGCTACCACCCAGTACCCTCCAGTCTGTTAGCTACCACCCAGTACCCTCCAGTCTGTTAGCTACCACCCAGTACCCACCAGTATGTTAGCTACCACCCAGTACCCTCCAGTCTGTTAGCTACCACCCAGTACCCTCCAGTCTGTTAGCTACCACCCAGTACCCTCCAGTCTGTTAGCTACCACCCAGTACCCTCCAGTCTGTTAGCTACCACCCAGTACCCTCCAGTCTGTTAGCTACCACCCAGTACCCTCTAGTCTGTTAGCTACCACCCAGTACCCTCCAGTATGTTAGCTACCACCCAGTACCCTCCAGTCTGTTAGCTACCACCCAGTACCCTCCAGTCTGTTAGCTACCACCCAGTACCCTCCAGTCTGTTAGCTACCACCCAGTACCCTCCAGTCTGTTAGCTACCACCCAGTACCCTCCAGTATGTTAGCTACCACCCAGTACCCTCCAGTCTGTTAGCTACCACCCAGTACCCTCCAGTCTGTTAGCTACCACCCAGTACCCACCAGTCTGTTAGCTACCACCCAGTACCCTCCAGTCTGTTAGCTACTACGCACTGGGTACATTTATCCATTTATAATGAGGAACGGACTTGTTTACTAGACAGATGTTTTTCAAGGAAATATGAAATATCATAAAGCAGCATATTTGACCATTTAGCCTTCAGATTCTTCAAGGAATGTTTGTCACTCTACAGAGGGATAGTGTTGTGGACTCTACAGAGTGTTGTGGACTCTACAGAGGGATAGTGTTGTGGACTCTACAGAGTGATAGTGTTGTGGACTCTACAGAGGGATAGTGTTGTGGACTCTACAGAGGGATAGTGTTGTGGACTCTACAGAGGGATAGTGTTGTGGACTCTACAGAGGGATAGTGTTGTGGTCTCTACAGAGTGATAGTGTTGTGGACTCTACAGAGTGATAGTGTTGTGGACTCTACAGAGTGATAGTGTTGTGGACTCTACAGAGGGATAGTGTTGTGGTCTCTACAGAGGGATAGTGTTGTGGACTCTACAGAGTGTTGTGGACTCTACAGAGTGCTGTGGACTCTACAGAGGGATAGTGTTGTGGTCTCTACAGAGTGTTGTGGACTCTACAGAGTGCTGTGGACTCTACAGAGGGATAGTGCTGTGGACTCTACAGAGTGATAGTGTTGTGGACTCTACAGAGTGTTGTGGACTCTACAGAGGGATAGTGCTGTGGACTCTACAGAGGGATAGTGTTGTGGACTCTACAGAGGGATAGTGCTGTGGACTCTACAGAGTGATAGTGTTGTGGTCTCTACAGAGGGATAGTGTTGTGGTCTCTACAGAGGGATAGTGTTGTGGACTCTACAGAGTGATAGTGCTGTGGACTCTACAGAGTGTTGTGGTCTCTACAGAGGGATAGTGTTGTGGTCTCTACAGAGTGATAGTGTTGTGGTCTCTACAGAGGGATAGTGTTGTGGACTCTACAGAGGGATAGTGTTGTGGACTCTACAGAGGGATAGTGTTGTGGACTCTACAGAGTGATAGTGTTGTGGACTCTACAGAGTGTTGTGGACTCTACAGAGGGATAGTGTTGTGGACTCTACAGAGGGATAGTGTTGTGGACTCTACAGAGGGATAGTGCTGTGGACTCTACAGAGGGATAGTGTTGTGGACTCTACAGAGGGATAGTGTTGTGGACTCTACAGAGTGTTGTGGACTCTACAGAGGGATAGTGTTGTGGACTCTACAGAGGGATAGTGTTGTGGACTCTACAGAGGGATAGTGCTGTGGACTCTACAGAGTGATAGTGTTGTGGACTCTACAGAGGGATAGTGTTGTGGACTCTACAGAGTGATAGTGTTGTGGTCTCTACAGAGTGATAGTGTTGTGGTCTCTACAGAGTGATAGTGTTGTGGACTCTACAGAGGGATAGTGTTGTGGTCTCTACAGAGGGATAGTGTTGTGGACTCTACAGAGGGATAGTGTTGTGGACTCTACAGAGGGATAGTGTTGTGGTCTCTACAGAGGGATAGTGTTGTGGTCTCTACAGAGGGATAGTGTTGTGGACTCTACAGAGTGATAGTGTTGTGGTCTCTACAGAGTGATAGTGTTGTGGTCTCTACAGAGGGATAGTGTTGTGGACTCTACAGAGTGATAGTGTTGTGGACTCTACAGAGTGATAGTGTTGTGGACTCTACAGAGTGTTGTGGACTCTACAGAGGGATAGTGTTGTGGTCTCTACAGAGTGATAGTGTTGTGGACTCTACAGAGTGATAGTGTTGTGGACTCTACAGAGTGATAGTGTTGTGGACTCTACAGAGTGTTGTGGACTCTACAGAGTGATAGTGTTGTGGACTCTACAGAGTGTTGTGGTCTCTACAGAGGGATAGTGTTGTGGACTCTACAGAGGGATAGTGTTGTGGACTCTACAGAGGGATAGTGTTGTGGACTCTACAGAGGGATAGTGTTGTGGTCTCTACAGAGGGATAGTGTTGTGGACTCTACAGAGGGATAGTGTTGTGGTCTCTACAGAGTGATAGTGTTGTGGACTCTACAGAGTGATAGTGTTGTGGACTCTACAGAGTGTTGTGGACTCTACAGAGGGATAGTGCTGTGGACTCTACAGAGTGTTGTGGACTCTACAGAGGGATAGTGCTGTGGACTCTACAGAGTGTTGTGGACTCTACAGAGGGATAGTGTTGTGGTCTCTACAGAGGGATAGTGTTGTGGTCTCTACAGAGTGATAGTGTTGTGGACTCTACAGAGTGATAGTGTTGTGGACTCTACAGAGTGTTGTGGACTCTACAGAGGGATAGTGCTGTGGACTCTACAGAGTGTTGTGGACTCTACAGAGGGATAGTGCTGTGGACTCTACAGAGTGATAGTGCTGTGGACTCTACAGAGTGATAGTGCTGTGGACTCTACAGAGTGTTGTGGACTCTACAGAGGGATAGTGTTGTGGACTCTACAGAGTGATAGTGTTGTGGACTCTACAGAGGGATAGTGTTGTGGTCTCTACAGAGGGATAGTGTTGTGGACTCTACAGAGGGATAGTGTTGTGGACTCTACAGAGGGATAGTGTTGTGGACTCTACAGAGGGATAGTGCTGTGGTCTCTACAGAGTGATAGTGTTGTGGACTCTACAGAGGGATAGTGTTGTGGTCTCTACAGAGGGATAGTGTTGTGGTCTCTACAGAGGGATAGTGTTGTGGTCTCTACAGAGGGATAGTGTTGTGGACTCTACAGAGGGATAGTGTTGTGGACTCTACAGAGTGTTGTGGACTCTACAGAGGGATAGTGTTGTGGACTCTACAGAGGGATAGTGTTGTGGTCTCTACAGAGTGTTGTGGTCTCTACAGAGGGATAGTGTTGTGGACTCTACAGAGGGATAGTGTTGTGGTCTCTACAGAGGGATAGTGTTGTGGACTCTACAGAGGGATAGTGTTGTGGACTCTACAGAGGGATAGTGTTGTGGACTCTACAGAGTGATAGTGTTGTGGACTCTACAGAGGGATAGTGTTGTGGACTCTACAGAGTGAAAATGTTGTGGAGGATGACACACAAACACTTATATCTGAGGTGATCAAAGTGCTGAATGCCTCCAGTTATAGACTCCACAATGTTGTTCCATCCACATCCAACTGTAATTTATCTGAGTCGTGTCTAGAGAGAGACTGCTACTCTACACAACTGCACTTCTGTCTGCAAGGTGTAAGAAATTATTTTTATTTTTACTTAGAGGATACAGAGTACAGACCCTCAGAGGGAGTCATATCAACATAGTTACTAATGGAGTCACTACTGAGGCAGAGTACTACTAAACAGAGATACTAGTGGAGTCACGACTGAGGCAGAGTACTACTAAACAGAGATACTAGTGGAGTCACGACTGAGGCAGAGTACTACTAAACAGAGATACTAATGGAGTCACGACTGAGTCAGAGTTGTAGTTAACAGAGATACTATGGATGCCTCTCTTAGCCAGCGGGGCTTTATACATATTGGCAGCACTTAAAGTGCTCTTTTAACGTGTACATGTACTGATTGTGAAGACCTATAGGTACATCCTTCCTCTGCACACCAGACACTTTTACTGTAGGATGAAAGAGTTAGCTGTGTGTGTGTGTGTGTGTGTGTGTGTGTGTGTGTGTGTGTGTGTGTGTGTGTGTGTGTGTGTGTGTGTGTGTGTGTGTGTGTGTGTGTGTGTGTGTGTGTGTGTGTGTGTGTGTGTGTGTGTGTGTGTGTGTGTGTGTGCCCTGCGGAGCACGCTGTGGCGCTCTGCGTTATCAGAATGGGGTTGGATGTTCTCTGTCAGTCTCAATCCTCCATTCTGCCTGGTTATATCTGTCAGGGGAACACAGGGGGATAACAAACGACTGGGTTTCCAAAGCACACACACAGCAACACACACACACACACACACACACACACACACACACACACACACACACACACACACACACACACAGCAACACACACACACACACACACACACACACACACACACACACACACACACACACACAGCAACACACACACACACACACAAACACACACACACACACACACACAACAACACACACACACACAAACACACACACACACGCAACACACAAACAGACACACACACACACAGCAACACACACACACACGCACACACACACAGCAACACACAAACACATACACAGCAACACAAACACACACACACACACACATACACACACACACACACACATGCAGGAATGTCAAGCCATTCTACACCTGACATAGACTCCAAGACAGACCACATGGTGATGTTGAGAGTTTTCACTTTCACTGCTGTATGTGTATGTGAGTGTGTGAATGTGTGTGTGTGTGTGTGTGTGTGTGTGTGTGTGTGTGTGTGTGTGTGTGTGTGTACAGATAATATACATTCTCTCCATCTCATCACTTTCATCTGCACTGATCTACAGATGTAGGATCTTAATTTGAGCCAGTTTGCTACAGCAGGAAAATAATCCTGCATCAACAGGAAATGTGAATTATGGACATTTTTGAAGAATGTCTGAAATTTCAAAATGGATATTACAAACTTCAGAAGCGTTTAAAAACCTGAAATACACTACACATTTTTAAATGTCCTGTATTGCAGGACATTTCTCCAGCAACAGGGTGATGGAATGAAGAGCCTACAGCTCTATGTTACTGATCCCTGGCTGAAAGGGCTTTCTCAGTGGTAACAAGGGAAAACCTTCACTCATTGGTTCCTCCATTTTTTCCCAGTATATGACTTTTTAACCCCGTCATCCAAATATTGTTTGTTACTAATAAAGTTTTGAGTTGAGCCATTTCCTCGTTCTGTTCTTCCTCGGTGGTAGCAGTTGATCAGAGATCAGTGCAGATGAAAGTGATGGGGATTCAGATGATCTGGGTGTTTGGGACTAGCTGTGCTCCAGTTGCTCTGTATTCCCAACTTGTTTAGACTGCTGTTATATTCAGTGATTGATGATCTGATTGTTGTATTGGTCTGATATGCCATGTGGAGGTTGGTGGTACTAGCAACATGCTACTACTAGTCAGTCCCTATCATCCCGCCCGGCCGGCTGGGCCAGAAACAACGCTCCGTTTATAGATCAATCTAACATTACTAACTCACTGGGTACTGTGAAGACTGACACTTGTTTCTGTCAATGGTTCTGAGGCTATGTTTCATTTTCAATGAGACAAACATTTCAAATGGACGAGGTTTCCCTCTCCCATTTATAGAAGGAGAGGAGGTTTCCCCTCTCCCATTTATAGAAGGGGAGGAGGTTTCCCCTCTCCCATTTATAGAAGGGGAGGAGGTTTCCTTTCCCATTTATAGAAGGGGAGGAGGTTTCCCTCTCCCATTTATAGAAGGGGAGGATGTTTCCCTTCTCCCATTTATAGAAGGAGGGGAGGTTTCCCTCTCCCATTTATAGAAGGAGAGGAGGTTTCCCTCTCCCATTTATAGAAGGGGAGGAGGTTTCCCTCTCCCATTTATAGAAGGAGAGGAGGTTTCCCCTCTCCCATTTATAGAAGGAGAGGAGGTTTCCCCTCTCCCATTTATAGAAGGGGAGGTTTCCCTCTCCCATTTATAGAAGGGGAGGAGGTTTCCCTTCTCCCATTTATAGAAGGAGGGGAGGTTTCCCCTCTCCCATTTATAGAAGGAGAGGAGGTTTCCCTCTCCCATTTATAGAAGGAGAGGAAGTTTCCCCTCTCCCATTTATAGAAGGAGAGGAGGTTTCCCTCTCCCATTTATAGAAGGGGAGGAGGTTTCCCTCTCCCATTTATAGAAGGGGAGGAGGTTTCCCCTCTCCCATTTATAGAAGGAGGGGAGGTTTCCCTCTCCCATTTATAGAAGGAGGGGAGGTTTCCCCTCTCCCATTTATAGAAGGGGAGGTTTCCCCTCTCCCATTTAGAGAAGGGGAGGTTTCCCTCTCCCATTTATAGAAGGGGAGGAGGTTTCCCTTCTCCCATTTATAGAAGGGGAGGAGGTTTCCCTCTCCCATTTATAGAAGGGGAGGAGGTTTCCCTCTCCCATTTATAGAAGGGGAGGAGGTTTCCCCTCTCCCATTTATAGAAGGGGAGGAGGTTTCCCTCTCCCATTTATAGAAGGGGAGGAGGTTTCCCCTCTCCCATTTATAGAAGGGGAGGAGGTTTCCCTCTCCCATTTATAGAAGGAGAGGAGGTTTCCCTCTCCCATTTAGAGAAGGAGAGGAGGTTTCCCTCTCCCATTTAGAGGAGGGGAGGAGGTTTCCCTCTCCCATTTAGAGGAGGGGAGGAGGTTTCCCTCTCCCATTTAGAGGAGGGGAGGCGGTTTCCCTCTCCCATTTATAGAAGGAGAGGAGGTTTCCCCTCTCCCATTTAGAGGAGGGGAGGAGGTTTCCCTCTCCCATTTATAGAAGGGGAGGAGGTTTCCCTCTCCCATTTATAGAAGGGGAGGAGGTTTCCCTCTCCCATTTAGAGAAGGAGAGGAGGTTTCCCTCTCCCATTTATAGAAGGAGAGGAGGTTTCCCCTCTCCCATTTATAGAAGGGGAGGAGGTTTCCCTCTCCAATTTATAGAAGGAGAGGAGGTTTCCCCTCTCCCATTTATAGAAGGAGAGGAGGTTTCCCCTCTCCCATTTATAGAAGGGGAGGAGGTTTCCCTCTCCCATTTAGAGAAGGAGAGGAGGTTTCCCTCTCCCATTTATAGAAGGAGAGGAGGTTTCCCCTCTCCCATTTATAGAAGGAGAGGAGGTTTCCCCTCTCCCATTTAGAGAAGGAGAGGAGGTTTCCCTCTCCCATTTATAGACGGGGAGGAGGTTTCCCTCTCCCATTTATAGAAGGGGAGGAGGTTTCCCCTCTCCCATTTATAGAAGGAGAGGAGGTTTCCCCTCTCCCATTTATAGACGGGGGGGAGGTTTCTCTCCCATTTAGAGGAGGGAAGAAGTTGGAAGTGGTTTGTGG
This sequence comes from Salmo trutta, assembly GCF_901001165.1. Lineage (NCBI taxonomy): Eukaryota > Metazoa > Chordata > Actinopteri > Salmoniformes > Salmonidae > Salmo > Salmo trutta. Next base: position 139,297 of record NW_021822737.1, read on the forward strand.
ATGGTGTATGTATTCTAAGAATGGATTTATGTCCCAAATGGCATAATATTTGTCATAGATGTGGTGGTTCATTTCTGCATTACCAAATGAGGAGAGTTACAATCTTCCCACACCAGTCAGAGTTATACTTAAACTACATCTTTAATAATTAAGATGCTTTTGCAAAAGCACTTGACTTTCAGTGATGCGCCATCTCTAATGAACCATTGAAAAGTGACAACACAAAAGTACAAAGATCTTTTATAGCCAAGAGACACCCCTCTCAACCTTCATGACGAACCACAGATCTGAGGAACAGTTCACAATGAAAGACTTTATATTGTAGAAAGGAGTATCCCATAGACAGATAACATTCGCTATAAATTATCGTTCAGTTTGGTCCCTTAGACGAGGTTCTAATCTCGTTCCTGGTACATCACAGCACAAAAACATTTCCTCATGTTATTCTGGAATGATCTTTAGGTTTTATCACCCAAAGACATGGTCAATCTCCTCTATCAGTGCTGTCTCATAGAGGCCCATCCTCAGTAAAACACACACACAATAGTTAACAGAATACTCTATTCTGTCCAAGAAAACAACCATTATAATACAATACAAGCATTATAACATAATCTTGCGATTTTCCACGACATAGGGCTCTAGTAAAAAATAGGACACTATATATATAAGGATTAGAGTGTTATTGGGACTCCCCCATTATCTGTGGTGCTTTCAGGACAGTGTTGAGGGTACATAAATAGGGATTAGGGTGCTATTGGGACTCCCCCATTCTCTATGGTGCTTTCAGGACAGTGTTGAGGGTACATATATAGGGGTTAGGGTGCTATTGGGACTCCCCCATTCTCTATGGTGCTTTCAGGACAGTGTTGAGGGTACATATATAGGGGTTAGGGTGCTATTGGGACAGTGTTGAGGGTACATATATAGGGGTTAGGGTGCTATTGGGACAGTGTTGAGGGTACATATATAGGGGTTAGGGTGCTTCCAGGACAGTGTTGAGGGTACATATATAGGGGTTAGGGTGCTTCCAGGACAGTGTTGAGGGTACATATATAGGGGTTAGGGTGGTATTGGGACAGTGTTGAGGGTACATATATAGGGGTTAGGGTGGTATTGGGACAGTGTTGAGGGTACATATATAGGGGTTAGGGTGCTATTGGGACAGTGTTGAGGGTACATATATAGGGGTTAGGGTGCTATTGGGACAGTGTTGAGGGTACATATATAGGGGTTAGGGTGGTATTGGGACAGTGCTGAGGGTACATATATAGGGGTTAGGGTGCTATTGGGGAATAGATAAGAGGAGTCAGAGTTGCAGCACTGAAGAGGAGGGTGGAGGGTCACTCAGTCATGTGTTAAACAGTGTTCTATATCCTCTCTCTCTCTCTCTCTCGCTCCTCTCTCTCTCTCGCTCTAGCCTCTCTCTCTTTCTCTCTCTCTCCTCTCTCTCTCTGTCCTCTCTGTCTCCTCTCTCTCTCTGTCCTCTCTGTCTCCTCTCTCTCTCTCTCCTCTCTCTCGCTCTCGCCTCTCTCTCTTTCTCTCTCTATCTCTGTCCCCTCTGTCTCCTCTCTCTCTCACCTCTCTGTCTCTCTCTCCTTTCTTCCTCCTCCACCCCCCTTTTCTTTCACTCTCTGTATCCCCTGCTTTTTCCCCTCCAGTTGTGGTACTGTGTTGCTTGAGGAGCTGTTAATCTCTGAGCTGGTCTACCTGTGTGTTAATCTCTGAGCTGGTCTACCTGTGTGTTAATCTCTGAGCTGGTCTACCTGTGTGTTAATCTCTGAGCTGGTCTACCTGTGTGTTAATCTCTGAGCTGGTCTACCTGTGTGTTAATCTCTGAGCTGGTCTACCTGTGTGTTAATCTCTGAGTTGGTCTACCTGTGTGTTAATCTCTGAGCTGGTCTACCTGTGTGTTAATCTCTGAGCTGGTCTACCTGTGTGTTAATCTCTGAGCTGGTCTACCTGTGTGTTAATCTCTGAGCTGGTCTACCTGTGTGTTCATCTCTGAGCCGGTCTACCTGTGTGTTAATCTCTGAGCTGGTCTACCTGTGTGTTAATCTCTGAGCTGGTCTACCTGTGTGTTAATCTCTGAGCTGGTCTACCTGTGTGTTAATCTCTGAGCTGGTCTACCTGTGTGTTAATCTCTGAGCCGGTCTACCTGTGTGTTAATCTCTGAGCTGGTCTACCTGTGTGTTCATCTCTGAGCCGGTCTACCTGTGTGTTAATCTCTGAGCTGGTCTACCTGTGTGTTAATCTCTGAGCTGGTCTACCTGTGTGTTAATCTCTGAGCTGGTCTACCTGTGTGTTAATCTCTGAGCTGGTCTACCTGTGTGTTAATCTCTGAGCTGATCTACCTGTGTGTTAATCTCTGAGCTGGTCTACCTGTGTGTTAATCTCTGAGCTGGTCTACCTGTGTGTTAATCTCTGAGCTGGTCTACCTGTGTGTTAATCTCTGAGCTGGTCTACCTGTGTGTTAATCTCTGAGCTGGTCTACCTGTGTGTGGTGTATAGATTCCAACCAATCAAAGGGATCCTGCTGTATGTTGTTCCTGTATGTTTCTCTTAATGTCAGAGATGGAGGGATTCTTCCACATTAAAACTGACTTGAAACTTTAGTGACTGTTGACCCAGTATGACATGATAATTTAGAGAACCTCGACTTCGGCGATGTCATTTACAAAATAGCCTCCAACACTCAACAAATTGGATGCAGTCTGTCACAGTGCCATCCGTTTTGTCACCAAAGCCCCATATACTACCCACCACTGCGACCTGTACGCTCTCGTTGGTTGGCCATCGCTTCATACTCGTCGCCAAACCCACTGGCTCCAGGTCATCTACAAGTCTCTGCTAGGTAAAGCCCCGCCTTATCTCAGCTCGCTGGTCACCATAGCAGCACCCACCTGTAGCACGCGCTCCAGCAGGTATATCTCTCTGGTCACCCCCAAAGCCAATTCTTCCTTTGGCCGCCTCTCCTTCCAGTTCTCTGCTGCCAATGACTGGAACGAACTACAAAAATCTCTGAAGCTGGAGACTCATATCTCCCTCACTAGCTTTAAGCACCAGCTGTCAGAGCAGCTCACAGATCACTGTACACCTGTTCATAGCCCATCTGTAAATAGCCCATCCAATCTACCTCATCCCCATACTGTATTTATTTATTTATCTTGCTTTATCTTGCTCTTCCCCTTTATTTACCTTCCTGGTTATTATCTCTGTTCTGGTTATTATCTCCGTCCTGGTTGTTATCTCCTTCCAGGTTATTATCTCCTTCCTGGTGATTATCTCTGTCCTGGTTATTATCTCTGTCCTGGTTGTTATCTCCTTCCTGGTTATTATCTCCGTCCTGGTTGTTATCTCCTTCCTAGTTATTATCTCCGTCTTGGTTATTATCGCCTTCCTGGTTATTATCTCCGTCCTGGTTATTATCTCCGTCCTGGTTATTATCTCTGTCCTGGTTATTATCTCCGTCCTGGTTATTATCTCTGTCCTGGTTATTATCTCCTTCCTGGTTATTATCTCCGTCCTGGTTATTATCTCCTTCCTGGTTATTATCTCTGTCCTGGATATTATCTCCTTCCTGGTGATTATCTCCATCCTGGTTATTATCTCCGTCCTGGTTATTATCTCCTTCCTGGTTATTATCTCTGTCCTGGTTATTATCTCCTTCCTGGTGATTATCTCCGTCCTGGTTATTATCTCCGTCCTGGTTATTATCTCCTTCCTGGTTGTTATCTCCGTCCTGGTTATTATCTCCTTCCTGGTGATTATCTATGTCCTGGTTATTATCTCCTTCCTGGTTATTATCTCTGTCCTGGTTATTATATCTGTTCTGGTTATTATCTCTGGTTATTATCTCTGTCCTGGTTATTATCTCCGTCCTGGTTATTATCTCCTTCCTGGTTGTTATCTCCGTCCTGGTTATTATCTCCTTCCTGGTGATTATCTCTGTCCTAATTATTATCTCCTTCCTGGTTATTATCTCTGTTCTGGTTATTATCTCTGTCCTGGTTATTATCTCTGTCCTGGTTATTATCTCCGTCCTGGTTATTATCTCTGTCCTGGTTATTATCTCCGTCCTGGTTATTATCTCCGTCCTGGTTATTATCTCTGTCCTGGTTATTATCTCCGTCCTGGTTATTATCTCCTTCCTGGTTATTATCTCCTTCCTGGTTATTATCTCCGTCCTGGTTATTATCTCTGTCCTGGTTATTATATCCTTCCTGGTTGTTATGTCCTAGCCTGGAGATGGAATGATACAGAACGAGATGAGGGAAACAAGCATTTTTATTGCTCATTTCACAGGCTCTATGAACTGGGCAGGAAGGCAGATGAGGGACTGCATGGGATTAAATGGCCTCATTGGTGATCCATCCATTTGAAATGGAGTAATTTACTAATGCACACACACACACACACACACACACACACACACACACACACACACACACACACACACACACACACACACACACACACACACACACACAAACCCCTCAGGAGTATGATATGTCTGTCTGCAGACAGAGTAGAGGCCTTATCAATTCTCCTGCTGGAGAGTTCTGTTAATAATGATGTTGACTCCTACACTGTGTTCTGCTACTGCTGCCCTG
>NW_021822737.1:148909-168909 GCF_901001165.1 Salmo trutta
CTGCCGGACTCTAGGGACAGTCTTCTCTGATGTGCTAGACTACGTTCTGATTCTGCCATGGCGTTCCTTTGTGGAGGCAGTCAGGCTTTCCATACTGCTGTGGGTGAGTACAGAGACAACACAGAGACAGCAGACATGGCCTTTAGGATCTCACAGGGATTATTCTGTTGTCACTCGACTCCTTCATGTCAGATAGTGAAAGCTTTTCTGTTGTTTTCTAATCACTGTTTAATAGAGTTATTGGCCTCAAGTTAACAGTAGTTAGTAGACAGCAGGTGGATTTAGTCAGCCCAGATACTTCAACGTAGAGGAACCTGGTGCCTGGAGCAGCAAAGTACAGGAATCTGGTGCCTGGAGCAGCAAAGTACAGGAATCTGGTGCCTGGAGCAGCAAAGTAGAGGAATCTGGTGCCTGGAGCAGCAAAGTAGAGGAATCTGGTGCCTGGAGCAGCAAAGTAGAGGAATCTGGTGCCTGGAGCAGCAAAGTAGAGGAATCTGGTGCCTGGAGCAGCAAAGTAGATGAATCTGGTGCCTGGAGCAGCAAAGTAGAGGAATCTGGTGCCTGGAGCAGCAAAGTAGATGAATCTGGTGCCTGAAGCAGCAAAGTAGATTAATCTGGTGCCTGGAGCAGCAAAGTAGATGAATCTGGTGCCTGGAGCAGCAAAGTATATTAATCTGGTGCCTGGAGCAGCAAAGTAGATGAATCTGGTGCCTGGAGCAGCAAAGTGCAGGAATCTGGTGCCTGGAGCAGCAAAGTAGAGGAATCTGGTGCCTGGAGCAGCAAAGTAGATGAATCTGGTGCCTGGAGCAGCAAAGTAGATGAATCTGGTGCCTGGAGCAGCAAAGTAGAGGATCTGGTGCCTGGAGCAGCAAAGTAGATGAATCTGGTGCCTGGAGCAGCAAAGTAGAGGATCTGGTGCCTGGAGCAGCAAAGTAGATGAATCTGGTGCCTGGAGCAGCAAAGTAGAGGAATCTGGTGTCTGGAGCAGCAAAGTAGATGAATCTGGTGCCTGGAGCAGCAAAGTAGATGAATCTGGTGCCTGGAGCAGCAAAGTAGAAGAATCTGGTGCCTGGAGCAGCAAAGTAGAGGAATCTGGTGCCTGGAGCAGCAAAGTAGAAGAATCTGGTGCCTGGAGCAGCAGATGCAATCAGAAGTCAAATAGTTTTAGGATCGCTAAACGACATGTTGTTGGAACTTTAACGACGAGGGGGGGTGGGATGGCGTGCCTTGCTGTCTTGTCTAGTCTGTAGGAAGTACTAGGGAGGTTTTCCTCTGGGATCTGTGTCTGTGTTGTAATGTCAGCCGGGAGAGGCTGGTGAACATCTCTCAGGGTGTCAGGTCGTTAAGCACTCTCCATCAAAATGTCCTCCTTCACTCCTTCCCTCCTCCTCTCCTTCCCTCCTCCTCTCCTTCCCTCCTCCTCTCCTTCCCTCCTCCTCTCCTTCCCTCCTCCTCTCCTTCCCTCCTCCTCTCCTTCCCTCCTCCTCTCCTTCCCTCCTCCTCTCCTTCCCTCCTGTTTTCCTCTCCTCTGATTCAGACGGTAATACATGGAGGTTTTACTTCCCATCTCTACACATCCATTTGTCAGCTGCAATACTCTGCAATGTAGAGAAGACGAGGGAGTCTCTGAGGCCAGAGATGTTTAACATCTGATGATATGTGTGAGGGGAATGAGTCATGTTGAATTTCCATAATGGTTTTATCCTGGGGTGTAGATCAGAGCATCAGGAGTCTGGAGGCCTGGCACCATGCTGCCTGTCAATGTTAAGACACTGCTGTGTCTTTTACATGAATGAGTGTGTGTGTGTGCATTTGCGTGTCTGTCTGTCTGTCTGTCTGTCTGTCTGTCTGTCTGTCTGTCTGTCTGTCTGTCTGTCTGTCTGTCTGTCAGTCAGTCAGTCAGTCTTTCAGTCAGTCTGTCTGTCAGTTCGTCAGTCTGTCAGTCTGTCAGTTCTTCAGTCTGTCAGTTCGTCAGTCTGTCTGTCTGTCAGTTCATCAGTCTGTCAGTCTGTCAGTTCATCAGTCTGTCAGTTCGTCAGTCTGTCAGTCTGTCTGTCTGTCTGTCTGTCTGTCTGTCTGTCTGTCTGTCTGTCTGTCAGGTCCTCAGTCTGTCAGTCTGTCAGTTCATCAGTCTGTCAGTTCGTCAGTCTGTCAGTCTGTCAGTTCGTCAGTCTGTCAGTCTGTCAGTTCATCAGTCTGTCTGTCTGTCTGTCAGTCTGTCAGTCTGTCAGTTCATCAGTCTGTCAGTCTGTCAGTTCATCAGTCTGTCTGTCTGTCAGTTAATCAGTCTGTCAGTTCATCAGTCTGTCTGTCTGTCTGTCTGTCTGTCTGTCTGTCTGTCTGTCAGTCTGTCTGTCTGTCAGTCTGTCTGTCAGTTCATCAGTCTGTGCGTTATGGCTGGTATTTTAGGCGCACCATGGACTCTGTGTTCTTGTGTTTCCTCTGAGGCCCTCTCTCTCTCTCTCTGTCTCTCTCTCTCTCTCTCTCTCTCTCTCTCTCTGAGTTGTCTTTCTCAGTGTGACAGAACCTCAGGGCCGGGGAGTCCCAAATGGCACCCTATTCCCTACATAGTGCACTACCCTATAGGCTCTGGTCAAAAGAAGTGCACTATTTAGGGAATAGGGTGCCATTTGTGACTCAGGCACTCTGTTGTTCCTTTCAGAGAGCCCTGGGTACGGCAGAGAGGAGAGCCAGTCACTGTGAGGTAATTAGTTAGTTCACAGGCCTGCCTCTCCCGTTCTCCCACGTAGCCCTGCTTCTCTCAGAGACGGGCCTAGCTCCCAGAACCAGGTCAAGGGGATAATGTCCAATACTTCCAGAGCGGTGTTGGGGCTCAGGTGTGAGGCTGTGAGCAACTATCTTTCCTCTTTGTTGTTATTAACACATTCATTCAATGAAAGACAAGTGCAGAGGCAACGGATGAAAACACGTTCTGTGTAACACCATAAATATCGTGACAATGCTGACAGGGTGAGGAAAAGGGCAGAGTTATACAATGAGTATCTTGGCTTTATTTTTAGGATGAACATATTATAATGCACTACTGTAAAGGCTTATAATTATAAAGCGCGGCTCCACAACTGTTGACCATCTGTAGTCTGTGTGGATTCACCATCTGTAGGCCTGTTTTATCTGATGAAAAATGTGCCAAAATGTCTGGAGTTGACAGGCATTGATCTTTCACACCGCGGTACGGCTGTTGCAACAGCTTTCACTGGATATTGACATTTCAAAAATTAAAATAAAATGATATTTATTTACATTTTTGATGATTAAAATCTCATAAAAACGATGTTGAACAGAGAAGATTGATTGGCTCGCACACCCAAAAAAAAAAAAACTCAGCCAATCCTTACCCGCAGTTATTAAATCAGTACTTTCCCCAGCAACACACCACTTCCTCATCTTCAACAGTTCACTGTCAATCAGCTAAATACAGATACAGTACAAGACTGAAACATCCTAACAGATACATTACATGGCTGAAACATCCTAACAGATACAGTACATGACTGAAACATCCTAACAGATACAGTACAAAACTGAAACATCCTAACAGATACAGTACATGACTGAAACATCCTAACAGATACATTACAAGACTGAAACATCCTAACAGATACATTACATGACTGAAACATCCTAACATACACATTACATGGCTGAAACATCCTAACATACACATTACATGGCTGAAACATCCTAACATACACATTACATGACTGAAACATCCTAACAGATACAGTACAAGACTAAAACATCCTAACAGATACATTACATGGCTGAAACATCCTAACAGATACATTACATGACTGAAACATCCTAACATACACATTACATGGCTGAAACATCCTAACATACACATTACATGACTGAAACATCCTAACAGATACATTACATGACTGAAACATCCTAACAGATACAGTACATGACTGAAACATCCTAACAGATACATTACATGACTGAAACATCCTAACAGATACATTACATGACTGAAACATCCTAACAGATACATACAGTACATGACTGAAACATCCTAACATACACATTACATGGCTGAAACATCCTAACAGATACATTACATGACTGAAACATCCTAACAGATACAGTACATGACTTAAACATCCTAACAGATACAGTACATGACTGAAACATCCTAACAGATACAGTACATGACTGAAACATCCTAACAGATACAGTACATGGCTGAAACATCCTAACAGATACAGTACATGACTGAAACATCCTAACAGAGGCCTGCTAGATGAGGTATTATAACCTGACAGAACCAGAGGCTTGCTAGATGGGGTATTATAACCTGACAGAACCAGACGGCTGCTAGATGAGGTATTATAACCTGACAGAGGCCTGCTAGACGAGGTATTATAACCTAACAGAGGCCTGCTAGATGAGGTATTATAACCTGACAGAGGCCTGCTAGATGAGGTATTATAACCTGACAGAGGCCTGCTAGATGAGGTATTATAACTTGACAGAGGCCTGCTAGATGAGGTATTATAACCTGACAGAACCAGAGGGCTGCTAGATGAGGTATTATAACCTGACAGAGACCTGCTAGATGAGGTATTATAACCTGACAGAGGCCTGCTAGATGAGGTATTATAACCTGACAGAGGCCTGCTAGATGAGGTATTATAACCTGACAGAGGCCTGCTAGATGAGGTATTAAAACCTGACAGAGGCCTGCTAGATGAGGTATTATAACCTGACAGAGGCCTGCTAGATGAGGTATTATAACCTGACAGAGGCCTGCTAGATGAGGTATTATAACCTGACAGAACCAGAGGGCTGCTAGATGAGGTATTATAACCTGACAGAACCAGAGGGTTGCTAGATGAGGTATTATAACCTGACAGAGGCCTGCTAGATGAGGTATTAAAACCTGACAGAGGCCTGCTAGATGAGGTATTATAACCTGACAGAGGCCTGCTAGATGAGGTATTATAACCTGACAGAGGCCTGCTAGATGAGGTATTATAACCTGACAGAACCAGAGGGCTGCTAGATGAGGTATTATAACCTGACAGAACCAGAGGGTTGCTAGATGAGGTATTATAACCTGACAGAGGCCTGCTAGATGAGGTATTATAACCTGACAGAGGCCTGCTAGATGAGGTATTATAACCTGACAGAGGCCTGCTAGATGAGGTATTATAACCTGACAGAGGCCTGTACATACATGAGGAAGGGAGATGGTAATGCATCTGCTTGGAATGACGACAGACTTCATCTCATCAGATTCCTCACAAGATAAATCTTAAGAGACATGATTCAGTGTTTCTTTTTAAGATTTACAGCTTACTACAGATCCGCTCCCCCCAACATAGAAATAATATTGACATAAAAAAGAGACATTTCCTGCAATAGCTGACCTTGTTCCTGACCATGTTGTCTTACTTGAATTGGTTTAGGGACGTTGGTGTTGAACCCCAGTCCCTTAGCAGCTTGTTAAGCACCAGAACTACTAGGCTGCGTCCCAAAAGGCACCCTATTCCCTACGTACGGCACTACTTTTGACCACAGTCCTATGGACTGGCCCTGGTTAAAAATAGTGCACTATGAAGGGAATAGGGTGCCATTTGGGATGCGGTGTAGTAGTTCTGGTCCTCTGCCCTCCTCCAAGCCTTTTAGATGGGTCAACAGAAGACGGGAGCACCCAGATGGCTACTCTCTCTGTGCACTTCCTCCCCTCTCTCTCTCTCTCTCTATCTCTCTCTGTCTCTCTCTATCTCTCTCTATCTCTATCTCTCTCTATCTCTCTCTCTCTATCTCTCTCTGTCTCTATCTCTCTCTATCTCTCTCTGTCTCTCTCTATCTCTGTCTCTCTCTGTGCTCTTCCTCCCCTCTCTCTATCTCTCTCTGTCTCTCTCTGTCTCTCTCTATCTCTATCTCTCTCTGTGCTCTTCCTCCCCTCTCTCTATCTCTCTCTATCTCTCTCTATCTCTCTCTGTCTCTCTCTATCTCTCTCTGTCTCTATCTATCTATCTCTGTCTCTCTCTGTGCTCTTCCTCCCCTCTCTCTCTCTATCTCTATCTCTCTCTGTCTCTCTCTATCTCTATCTCTCTCTGTGCTCTTCCTCCCCTCTCTCTCTCTATCTCTATCTCTCTCTATCTCTCTCTCTCTCTCTCTCTCTATCTCTCTCTGTCTCTATCTATCTATCTCTGTCTCTCTCTGTCTCTCTCTATCTCTCTCTGTCTCTCTCTGTGCTCCTCCTCCCCTCTCTCTATCTCTCTCTCTGTTTTTCCTCCCCTCTCTCTCTCTCTTTCTCTCTTTGGTCTCTCGCTCTCAGACGATTGAGTCATACACAGATTCTGGACTGACTGAGTGTGTGGGGTTATACAGGGCTGAGTGGTGCTTGTCTCTTCACCCATCCCAGCCAGGTTGTATGGTCAGTCCTTGCCAGCTTGGCCCCTGCTGACCAGACCATGACACAGACAGGCTATGGGTTAGTGTAGGGCTATCTGCTGGTAATGGTCAGTGCCAGGGGAGGAGGACTGCAGAGAGAACTGCAACCACTGTTAGTGGAAGTGCAGCCAAAAAAACACATGGAACATCTGAGAAGACAGGTGCATCTCTCTCTCACAATGAGCAGCTGTTGATTTTACTACACACCAACGACCACACATCTAGAGCTGTTGATTTTACTACACACCAACGACCACACATCTAGAGCTGTTGATTTTACTACACACCAACGACCACACATCTAGAGCTGTTGATTTTACTACACACCAACGACCACACATCTAGAGCTGTTGATTTTACTACACACCAACGACCACACATCTAGAGCTGTTGATTTTACTACACACCAACGACCACACATCTAGAGCTGTTGATTTTACTACACACCACCGACCACACATCTAGAGCTGTTGATTTTACTACACACCACCGACCACACATCTAGAGCTGTTGATTTTACTACACACCACCGACCACACATCTAGAGCTGTTGATTTTACTACACACCAACGACCACACATCTAGAGCTGTTGATTTTACTACACACCACCGACCACACATCTAGAGCTGTTGATTTTACTACACACCAACGACCACACATCTAGAGCTGTTGATTTTACTACACACCAACGACCACACATCTAGAGCTGTTGATTTTACTACACACCACCGACCACACATCTAGAGCTGTTGATTTTACTACACACCAACGACCACACATCTAGAGCTGTTGATTTTACTACACACCAACGACCACACATCTAGAGCTGTTGATTTTACTACACACCACCGACCACATCAGGTCCTAATGGTCTGGTACTGTTGCTATAATATCCACCCGGCACAGCCAGAAGAGGACTGGCCACCCCTCATAGCCTGGTTCCTCTCTAGGTTTCTTCCTAGGGAGTTTTTCCTAGCCACCGTGCTTCTACACCTGCATTGCTTGCTGTTTGGGGTTTTAGGCTGGGTTTCTGTTCAGCACTTTGGTATATCAGCTGATGTAAGAAGGGTTATATAAATACATTTGATTTGATTTGGTACTCAAGACTCTATTGTCCCTCCATCAGGTCCTAATGACCTGGTACTCTGGGCTCTATTGTCCCTCCATCAGGTCCTAATGGCCTGGTACTCAGGGCTCTATTGTCCCTCCATCAGGTCCTAATGGTCTGGTACTCAGGGCTCTATTGTCCCTCCATCAGGTCCTAATGGTCTGGTACTCAGGGCTCTATTGTCCCTCCATCAGGTCCTAATGGCCTGGTACTCAGGGCTCTATTGTCCCTCCATCAGGTCCTAATGGTCTGGTACTCAGGGCTCTATTGTCCCTCCATCAGGTCCTAATGGTCTGGTACTCAGGGCTCTATTGTCCCTCCATCAGGTCCTAATGGCCTGGTACTCAGGGCTCTATTGTTCCTCTAACCACTCTGACATCAATGCAAATCCAATCTAAAATCACATCAAACACTGATCATCAAAACAGTATCCTGCTTTTAAAACTCACCTCACTGTGATGATCAATGTGAAGAAAGAAGTTCAACAGCAGGTTGAAACTGAGTGGAAAACATGGTCGTTGTGGACGTTGTTTCAAAACACAATGAAATGGAAAGAGCTTTCTATGGTGATGATTCATTCAAAACTCCAATAAGCATATTATAGCTTATGCAGAGGCATAGGCCTATATATGAGCCCAAGCACAAGAAAAACACCTGAATTAAAATAATGATTGTGTCGTTATACAATACATAACCTACTGCAGATTACACAAGGCAGAAAAACATTTAAATTTTTTTTAATTTAAGATATCTTTGGTACATAATTGGTCTAACCTATAGTCCAAAATTGAACAATTTCTAGTAATCTCCTTTACATTTTAGTTGTTTAGCAGACGCTCTTATCCAGAGTGACTTACAGTAGTGAATGAATACATTTCATTTCATGCATTTTTATTTTTATTTTTTACTGGCCCTCTTTGGGAATTGAACCCACAACCCTGGCGTTGCACACACCATGCTCTACCAACAGAGCCACAGGGAAGACTGTAGAGTGTGAGTGTAGACTGTATTATTCTGCTTCCTGTATGGACTGGTTAGCTGGTGACCCGCTCCTGCCTTTATATCCAGGAGTCTGGGACAGAATGTATAGACCTAGACGGAGCTGTTGGTTCATTCATTATGCAGGGCGGCTTACAAAGTTAGCCTACAATTATAGTGAATTGTGTATATGATTTTCAATAGCCTACTAATTGGGAATTTTTTCAATTTTGATAATTAATAGGCTGACACATTATCGTTAGCTACAGAATATCTCACCACCGTACGTTTCCATCTCCTCTCTCTTCTTCATTCCTTTCTCCAGCACGCAGAGAGACGGGCTGTCAACAGTTTAATGAAATATGTTTAGTTGTGAAGACATATTACTGTCGATGTTCCCGATACAGATTTCACTTGGTTTCCTAAATGAATCTCAGAGTAGGAGAGTCCACGGCATGTAGAGTTTGGGCAGAATATCCCCCGTCACGCAGCGAGAGACTGCATGCTTCTCAGTGTTCTTAGAAGCCCAGACATTCTGCATGTGATCCCATGTGAAAGCAGACTGTTGATGGTTGTCACTAATAAATGGAGGATCCCAGCTGCTACTATGTATTTCTCAGCAGCTGATATTAAACACATATTGTTTTTATAAGACCTGGAGAAGCCTTCCTGGTTGAAAAACCGTAGGGAAAGTGGCCTCCATTTGCTTTCCCAGTGTATACTGATTACAGGTCTTTTACCCCCCTGCCTCTGTTCCTGCCCGTTTGATAATGGGCCGTTCTAAATCTAAACTAATGTTTCCATATTAGTAAAGACCAGGTTAAATTGAGAACAGTCTGATGGGTGAAAATATGATGGCTTGATGAGAGAAACCAGCGTGTGCAGCCTGAGACGAGGAACAGAGAGAAATGTTCTGTTTTGCAACTTTCTCAAATCCTCATTAGCCTGTAGTTGGATCATGCAGGTTTGTATCATTCACAACTAAAGTTACCAAATAACTTTACATCTAGTATATAGGACCTGTTTCAAATGATCACTTCTACGCTCAACATAGCCACTTCATATGCCCACATCCTGTTTTAACTTAAAAGTCTAATACAATCTACAGCTTGTAATTGTGAGACAGAGTCTTTACCAAACCCTCTCACTCCCCAGACACACAGACAGACCTTCTAACTGAAGGACAGAGACGCCACAACACACACAGGAACACACAGTGACTCCCCAGACACACAGACAGACCTTCTAACTGAAGGACAGAGACGCCACAACACACACAGGAACACACAGTGACTCCCCAGACACACAGACAGACCTTCTAACTGAAGGACAGGGAAGACACAACACACACAGGAACACACAGTGACTCCCCAGACACACAGACAGACCTTCTAACTGAAGGACAGAGACGACACAACACACACAGGAACACACAGTGACTGTAAAAATACTATATTGTATCGGGCACCTAACTATCGTGATAATATCATATCATGAGGTCCCTGGCAATCCCCACCCCTAACACACACACACACACACACACACACACACACACACACACACACACACACACACACACACACACACACACACACACACACACACACACACACACACACACACACACACACACATCTTCACAGGGTAGTGCAATACAAATCCATAGCTCTAGGAGAGGTCTTTTATAGAGCGGTAGCTGGGTCTTATTGATCTGATGGACAGGAGGTTGGAGAGAGAGAAGGGAGGGAGGGAAGGGAGAGAAAGAGACGAGGGAGAGAGAGAAAAAGAGGGAGAGGGAGGGGAGAGATAAATAAATATAGAGGGGGAGGGAAAGGGAGAGAGATAAAGAGAGAGAGATGGGAGTACATGTTGATCCAGTTAGCAGCAGCACCACTGTGAGTCTCACTCAGCACATTGAGCAGAATACCGAGTGTTCTAGAGTCTCACTCAGCACAATGAGCGGAATACCGAGTGTTCTAGAGTCTCACTCAGCACAATGAGCAGAATACCGAGTGTTCTAGAGTCTCACTCAGCACAATGGGCAGAATACCGAGTGTTCTAGAGTCTCACTCAGCACAATGAGCAGAATGCCGAGTGTTCTAGAGTCTCACTCAGCACAATGAGCAGAATACCGAGTGTTCTAGAGTCTCACTCAGCACAATGAGCGGAATACCGAGTGTTCTAGAGTCTCACTCAGCACAATGAGCGGAATACCGAGTGTTCTAGAGTCTCACTCAGCACAATGAGCGGAATACCGAGTGTTCTAGAGTCTCACTCAGCACAATGAGCGGAATACCGAGTGTTCTAGAGTCTCACTCAGCACAATGAGCAGAATACCGAGTGTTCTAGAGTCTCACTCAGCACAATGAGCAGAATACCGAGTGTTCTAGAGTCTCACTCAGCACAATGAGCAGAATACCGAGTGTTCTAGAGTCTCACTCAGCACAATGAGCGGAATACCGAGTGTTCTAGAGTCTCACTCAGCATAATGAGCGGAATACCGAGTGTTCTAGAGTCTCACTCAGCACAATGAGCAGAATACCGAGTGTTCTAGTCTCACTCAGCACATTGAGCAGAATACCGAGTGTTCTAGAGTCTCACTCAGCACAATGAGCAGAATACCGAGTGTTCTAGAGTCTCACTCAGCACAATGGGCAGAATACCGAGTGTTCTAGAGTCTCACTCAGCACAATGAGCAGAATACCGAGTGTTCTAGAGTCTCACTCAGCACAATGAGCAGAATACCGAGTGTTCTAGAGTCTCACTCAGCACAATGAGCAGAATACCAAGTGTTCTAGAGTCTCACTCAGCACAATGAGCAGAATACCAAGTGTTCTAGAGTCTCACTCAGCACAATGAGCAGAATACCGAGTGTTCTAGAGTCTCACTCAGCACAATGAGCAGAATACCGAGTGTTCTAGAGTCTCACTCAGCACATTGAGCAGAATACCGAGTGTTCTAGAGTCTCACTCAGCACAATGAGCAGAATACCGAGTGTTCTAGAGTCTCACTCAGCACAATGAGCAGAATACCGAGTGTTCTAGAGTCTCACTCAGCACAATGAGCAGAATACCAAGTGTTCTAGAGTCTCACTCAGCACAATGAGCAGAATACCAAGTGTCCTATGAATGATCATTCTGTCTTTTCCTCATTTAACACTTCCTGTTTCTGGCACTTAAAGCTCATCATGACCACAGCGAGAGAGGAGAGAATATAAATGTGTGGATTCATATAGACAGTGTGTGTGCATGGTGTATAATGTTTATGCATGATTGTGGTAATGAGTTACATTGGTTGCATTAGTTTGCTTGTTTGTGTGTGTGTGTGTGTGTGTGTGTGTGTGTGTGTGTGTGTGTGTGTGTGTGTGTGTGTGTGTGTGTGTGTGTGTGTGTGTGTGTGTGTGTGTGTGTGTGTGTGTGTGTGTGTGTGTGTGTGTAGCCTATGTGTTAGTATGGCTGACTGGGTATGGCTGGGGTCCATAAGCAGTGACTGCTGTTCAGTGATGATAGCCCTCCCTCTGTCTTCACATGACATCCCAGTAATCCCTGACCCCCCTCCATGCATTCCACAAAGCCTAATGTACTGGAGCAATGGAGGATGCTGAGAGAAGCACTCATCTGGAGCCCTAAAACAGAAGGTCTTTGTGGGGAGGACAAAGGTATTATCTTCCTGGTCCTGTCAGGCACTACTGCTGTTGTCTTCCTGTCAGAGACTACTACTGTTGTTGTCTTCCTGTCAGAGACTACTACTGTTGTTGTCTTCCTGTCAGAGACTACTACTGTTGTTGTCTTCCTGTCAGAGACTACTACTGTTGTTGTCTTCTGTCAGAGACTACTACTGCTGTTGTCTTCTGTCAGAGACTACTACTGTTGTTGTCTTCCTGTCAGAGACTACTACTGTTGTTGTCTTCCTGTCAGAGACTACTACTGTTGTTGTCTTCCTGTCAGAGACTACTACTGTTGTTGTCTTCCTGTCAGAGACTACTACTGTTGTTGTCTTCCTGTCAGAGACTACTACTGTTGTTGTCTTCCTGTCAGAGACTACTACTGTTGTTGTCTTCCTGTCAGAGACTACTACTGCTGTTGTAATTCAGAAAGTATTCAGACCCTTTCCATCGTGTCTCCATTGATCCTTGAGATGTTTCTACAACTTGATTGGAGTCCCCCTGTGTTCCTCTGTGTACTGACCAACACACTGGGGTTCCTCTGTGTACTGATCAACACACTGGGGTTCCTCTGTGTACTGATCAACACGCTGGGGTTCCTCTGTGTACTGATCAATACACTGGGGTTCCTCTGTGTACTGATCAACACACTGAGATGAAGGGATGCCTGTGGTTTGATTGAGTGTTGTCTTTCACCTCAATGTTAACATGTCAATGTTGTTATGTCAACGTTGACAGGTTGGGTCGTCCAAGAGCCACTCCAATACCGAGCCGACAAGGTGAAAAGTCTGCACCGATCTGGTGACAGTAAAACATATACAGTATACAGTTAATTCAGAAAGTATTCAGACCCTTTCCATCGTGTCTCCATTGATCCTTGAGATGTTTCCACAACTTGATTGGAGTCCACCTGTGGTAAATTCAATTGATTGGAAATGATTTGGAAAGGCACACACCTGTCTATACAAGGTCCCACAGTTGACAGTGCAAAAACCAAGCCATGAGGTTGAAGGAATTGTCTGTAGAGCTCCGAGACAGGATTGTGTTGTAGGACAGATCTGGGGAAGGGTACCAAAACATTTCTGCAGTATTGAAGGTCCCCAAGAACACAGTGGCTTCCATCATTCTTAAATGGAAAAAGTGTGGAACCACCAAGACTCTTCCTAGAGCTGGCCGCCCGGCCAAACTGAGCAATCAGGGGAGAAGGGCCTTGGTCAGGGAGGTGACCAAGAACATGATGGTCGCTCTGATAGAGCTCCAGAGTTCCTCTGTGGAGATGGGAGAAGCTTCCAGAAGGACAACCATCTCTGCAGCACTCCACCAATCTGGCCTTTAAGGTAGAGTGGCCAGACGGAAGCCACTCCTCAATAAAAAGCACATGACAGCCCGCTTGGAGTTTGCCAAAAGGCACCTAAAGGACTCTCAGACCATAAGAAACAAGATTTTCTGGTCTGATGAAACCAAGATTGAACTCTTTGGCCTGAATGCCAAGTGTCATGTCTGGAGGAAACCTGGCACCATCCTTACGGTGAAGCATGGTGGTGGCAGCATCATGCTGTGGGGATGTTTTTCGGTGGCAGGGACTGGGAGACTAGACAGGATTGAGGGAAAGATGAACGGAGCCAAGTACAGAGAGATCCTTGATGAAAACCTGCTCCAGAGAGCTCAGGACCTCAGACTGGGGTAAAAATAAATAACAAACGGAAATATCACAGGCTGTAACGTAACAAAATGTGGGAAAAAGGAAGGGGTCTGAATACTTCCCGAATGCACTGTGCATACAGTTGAAGTCGGAAGTTTACATACACTTAGGTTGGAGTCTTCAACCACTCCACAAATTTCTTGTTAACAAACTATAGTTTTGGCAAGTCGGTTAGGACATCTACTTTGTGCTTGACACAAGTCATTTTTCCAACAATTGTTTACAGACATATTATTTTACTTATAATTCACTGTATCACAATTCCAGTGGGTCAGAAGTTTACATACAGTAAGTTGACTGTGCCTTTAAACAGCTTGGAAAATTCCAGAAAATTATGTCATGGCTTTAGAAGCCTCTGATAGGCTAGTTGACATCATTTGAGTCAATTGGAGGTGTACCTGTGGATGTATTTCAAGGCCTACCTTCAAACTCAGTGCCTCTTTGCTTGACATCATGGGAAAATCAAAAGAAATCAGCCAAGACCTCAGAAGCAAAATTGTAGACCTCCACAAGTCTGGTTCATCCTTGGGATAAATTTCCAAACGCCTGAAGGTACCACGATCATCTGTACAAACAATAGTACACAAGTATAAACACCATGGGACCACGCAGCCGTCATACCGCTCAGGAAGGAGACGCGTTCTGTCTCCTAGAGATGAACGTACTTTGGCGCGAAAAGTGCAAATCAATCCCAGAACAACAGCAAAGGACCTTGTGAAGATGCTGGAGGAATCAGGTACAAAAGTATCTATATCGACAGTAAAACGAGTCCTATATCGACATAACCTGAAAGGCCGCTCAGCAAGGAAGAAGCCACTGCTCCAAAACCGCCATTAAAAAGCCAGACTACGGTTTGCAACTGCACATGGGAACAAAGATTGTATTTTTTGGGGAAATGTCCTCTGGTCTGATGGAACAAAAATAGAACTATTTGGCCATAATGAACATCATTATGTTTGGAGGAAAAAGGGGAGGCTTGCAAGCCGAAGAACACCATCCCAACCGTGAAGCACGGGGGTGGCAGGATCATGTTGTGGGGGTGCTTTGCTGCAGGAGGGACTGGTGCACTTCACACAATAGATGGCATCATGAGGCAGTAAAAGGATGTGTATATAATGAAGCAACATCTCAAGACATCAGTCAGGAAGTTAAAGCTTGGTCGCAAATGGGTCTTCCCACTGGACAATGACCCCAAGCATACTTCCAAAGTTGTGGCAAAATGGCTTAAGGACAAGAAAGTAAAGGTATTGGAGTGGCCATCACAAAGCACCTGTATCCCATAGAAACTTTGTGGGCAGAACTGAAAAAGTGTGTGCAAGCAAGGAGGCCTACAAACCTGACTCAATTACACCATTTCTGTCAGGAGGAATGGACCAAAATTCACCCAACTTATTGTGGGAAGCTTGTGGAAGGCTACCTGAAATGTTTGACCCAAGTTCAACAATTTAAAGGCAATGCTACCAGATACTAAGTGAGTGTATGTAAACTTCTGACCCACTGGGAATGTGATGAAAGAAATAAAAGCTGAAATAAATAATTCTCTGACTTTAAATGTATTTGGCTAAGGTGTATGTAAACTTCCGACTTCAAGTGTATATATTTACACACACACCAGACTGTTTATTAGCTCCTACAGACAGTGTGTCATGTGGCCATGGCTTGCTATATAAAGCAGGCAGACAGGCATCGAAACATTGAAACGGACGGCCTCCTGGGGCTTTTCACGCACGACAGTGTCTAAAGTTTACAGAGAATGATGTGACAAACAAAACACGTCCAGTCAGCAGCAGTCCTGTGGGTGGAAACAGCTCGTTGATGAGAGAGGTTGAAGGAGAATGGAAAGAATGGTGCAAGCTAACAGGTGGAACACAAAATAACGGAGCAGTACAACAGTGGTGTGCAGAACGACATCTCGGAACGCACAACTTGCCGAATCCGTGACAAGGATGGGCTATTGCAGCAGACGACCACCCTGGGTTCCTATCAGCTAAAAACAAGGGGAAGCAGCTCCAGTGGGCGGGCCATCACCAACACTGGGTTCCTATCAGCTAAAAACAAGGGGAAGCAGCTCCAGTGGGCGGGCCATCACCAACACTGGATTCCTATCAGCTAAAAACAAGGAGAAGCTGCTCCAGTGGGCAGGCCGTCACCAACACTGGGTTCCTATCAGCTAAAAACAAGGAGAAGCCGCTCCAGTGGGCAGGCCATCACCAACACTGGGTTCCTATCAGCTAAAAACAAGGAGAAGCCGCTCCAGTGGGCAGGCCATCACCAACACTGGGTTCCTATCAGCTAAAAACAAGGAGAAGCAGCTCCAGTGGACAGGCCATCACCAACACTGGGTTCCTATCAGCTAAAAACAAGGGGAAGCAGCTCCAGTGGACAGGTCATCACCAACACTGGACAATTAAGGTGTAGAAACACATATCCTGGACCAACGAATCCTGGTTCCTGTTAAGTCATGTTGATGGTAGAGTCAGGATTTGGCGTAAGCAGCATGAGTCCATGGTCCCATCCTGCCTGGTGTCAACGGTACAGGCTGATGGTAGAGTCAGGATTTGACGTAAGCAGCATGAGTCCATGGTCCCATCCTGCCTGGTGTCAACGGTACAGGTTGGTGGCGGTGGTATCTACAGCAACTGCACGATGCCATCGCGTCAGCATAGACCAACATAGACCAACTGTAGAACGTTTCCCGACTTGTAGAATCCATGCCCCAAAGAATTCAGGCTGTTCTGGAAGCCAAGGAGGGTACGACCCAGTACTAGATGGGTTAATAAACTGTACGGTGTATATATACAGTATATATATTTAAACAAATTTCAGTCATTTTCTTTTCAAATAACACTAATTTAGTCTTAGTATTTAGCGTTATCTCAGAGCATTATGAGAACTATGGCGGTATTGGCTTCTCTACTGGAGCTCAAGGCCGGAGTGGTGTACTCTTCATCATGTACTCTGTGTTTGTGAGTGCTGTCGCAGGACTGATGTGGTGTTGGATGTGTGTCTGAAGATACTCTGTGTTTGTGAGTCTCCATAGCTGACGTTTGGATTCACTTCCTTGTTGTTATCCCCTCGATGTCTTGTTTAAGTCCTTTCAGGGGATGTTGTGTGGTTGTGAGTGTTATCTGTCTCCTTGGTCCTGGTGAGAGGGTTGTTGACTGTGTGGTTGTGAGTACTATCTGTCTCCTTGGTCCTGGTGAGAGGGTTGTTGACTGTGTGGTTGTAGTGCTATCTGTCTCCTTGGTCCTGGTGAGAGGGTTATTGACTGTGTGGTTGTGAGTGTTATCTGTCTCCTTGGTCCTGGTGAGAGGGTTGTTGACTGTGTGGTTGTAGTGTTATCTTCTCCTTGGTCCTGGTGAGAGGGTTATTGACTGTGTGGTTGTGAGTGTTATCTGTCTCCTTGGTCCTGGTGAGAGGGTTATTGACTGTGTGGTTGTGAGTGTTATCTTCTCCTTGGTCCTGGTGAGAGGGTTATTGACTGTGTGGTTGTAGTGTTATCTTCTCCTTGGTCCTGGTGAGAGGGTTATTGACTGTGTGGTTGTAGTGTTATCTTCTCCTTGGTCCTGGTGAGAGGGCTGTTGACTGTGTGGTTGTAGTGTTATCTTCTCCTTGGTCCTGGTGAGAGGGTTGTTGACTGTGTGGTTGTAGTGTTATCTTCTCCTTGGTCCTGGTGAGAGGGTTGTTGACTGTGTGGTTGTGAGTGTTATCTGTCTCCTTGGTCCTGGTGAGAGGGTTGTTGACTGTGTGGTTGTGAGTGTTATCTGTCTCCTTGGTCCTGGTGAGAGGGTTGTTGACTGTGTGGTTGTGAGTGTTATCTTCTCCTTGGTCCTGGTGAGAGGGTTGTTGACTGTGTGGTTGTAGTGTTATCTGTCTCCTTGGTCCTGGTGAGAGGGTTATTGACTGTGTGGTTGTGAGTGTTATCTGTCTCCTTGGTCCTGGTGAGAGGGTTGTTGACTGTGTGGTTGTGAGTGTTATCTGTCTCCTTGGTCCTGGTGAGAGGGTTGTTGACTGTGTGGTTGTGAGTGTTATCTGTCTCCTTGGTCCTGGTGAGAGGGTTATTGACTGTGTGGTTGTGAGTGTTATCTGTCTCCTTGGTCCTGGTGAGAGGGTTGTTGACTGTGTGGTTGTGAGTGTTATCTGTCTCCTTGGTCCTGGTGAGAGGGTTGTTGACTGTGTGGTTGTAGTGTTATCTTCTCCTTGGTCCTGGTGAGAGGGTTATTGACTGTGTGGTTGTAGTGTTATCTGTCTCCTTGGTCCTGGTGAGAGGGTTATTGACTGTGTGGTTGTAGTGTTATCTGTCTCCTTGGTCCTGGTGAGAGGGTTGTTGACTGTGTGGTTGTGAGTGTTATCTGTCTCCTTGGTCCTGGTGAGAGGGTTGTTGACTGTGTGGTTGTGAGTGCTACAGCAGCCATCTTAACTCAGTAGCTGACAGTGTCTTTTCCCTTCCTTGTTGTCCTCTAGATGAGGGGCCGTACACAAAGCACTCCAACCCCTCCAGGCCACCGGATGGAGCGCTGGCCATCAGGAGGCAGAGTATCCCAGGTAAGGATACATAACCTCTGACCCCTCACTGAGCCTTGACCTTTAATCTCTCACCTATCAACCCTAACCTGATCGACCCCAAACGTGATCGACCCATCTCCCCTTACCTGATTGGACACTAGTCACCTCATAACTACCACCTGCTGCCTAACCCATACCTCCCAATGAGCTAGATTAGCCCCTCCTCTCACCAGTCCTTTCCTAGGACAAGCTAATGCAGTTCAATGCATAATTCAAGATGTTGTGGTCCTTACCCGCCTTTACCTGTCCTTTCATCACGTGACCCTCTGTCCCTTCACACCCGGAAATGTCTCTCTTTGCCTCTGAAAGAAACGGTCTGTGCTTCAACAATAGAAAACCTTTGCAAACATGTTCTAAATGTCTTGATCTGAATCTATTGAACACATTTACATGGACTCAGTGAGCTCTATCAGAATGTGTTGTATCTCGTGGACTCAGTGAGCTCTATTAGAATGTGTTGTATCTCGTGGACTCAGTGAGCTCTATCAGAATGTGTTGTATCTCGTGGACTCAGTGAGCTCTATTAGAATGTGTTGTATCTCGTGGACTCAGTGAGCTCTATTAGAATGTGTTGTATCTCGTGGACTCAGTGAGCTCTATCAGAATGTGTTGTATCTCGTGGACTCAGTGAGCTCTATCAGAATGTGTTGTATCTCGTGGACTCAGTGAGCTCTATTAGAATGTGTTGTATCTCGTGGACTCAGTGAGCTCTATTAGAATGTGTTGTATCTCGTGGACTCAGTGAGCTCTATTAGAATGTGTTGTATCTCGTGGACTCAGTGAGCTCTATCAGAATGTGTTGTATCTCGTGGACTCAGTGAGCTCTATTAGAATGTGTTGTATCTCGTGGACTCAGTGAGCTCTATTAGAATGTGTTGTATCTCGTGGACTCAGTGAGCTCTATCAGAATGTGTTGTATCTCGTGGACTCAGTGAGCTCTATTAGAATGTGTTGTATCTCATGGACTCAGTGAGCTCTATTAGAATGTGTTGTATCTCGTGGACTCAGTGAGCTCTATTAGAATGTGTTGTATCTCGTGGACTCAGTGAGCTCTATTAGAATGTGTTGTATCTCGTGGACTCAGTGAGCTCTATTAGAATGTGTTGTATCTCGTGGACTCAGTGAGCTCTATTAGAATGTGTTGTATCTCGTGGACTCAGTGAGCTCTATCAGAATGTGTTGTATCTCGTGGACTCAGTGAGCTCTATTAGAATGTGTTGTATCTCATGGACTCAGTGAGCTCTATTAGAATGTGTTGTATCTCGTGGACTCAGTGAGCTCTATCAGAATGTGTTGTATCTCGTGGACTCAGTGAGCTCTATCAGAATGTGTTGTATCTCATGGACTCAGTGAGCTCTATCAGAATGTGTTGTATCTCGTGGACTCAGTGAGCTCTATCAGAATGTGTTGTATCTCGTGGACTCAGTGAGCTCTATTAGAATGTGTTGTATCTCGTGGACTCAGTGAGCTCTATTAGAATGTGTTGTATCTCGTGGACTCAGTGAGCTCTATTAGAATGTGTTGTATCTCGTGGACTCAGTGAGCTCTATTAGAA